>NW_015647040.1:108344-120162 GCF_001515625.1 Sinocyclocheilus rhinocerous
TTTTTTTTATAATATTAAAAATATCTGTATGACATTATATTCTGCAGTTCTTCCCTGTTGTACCGAATATCTATACTTTTCAAATTATCATATCGAAGTTAGAGATTCAAATATTGTGACAATTAATTTTGTAGGGTGCCACAAGTTTGTTAAAATTTCCAAAGGGTGCCGTGACTAAAAAAAGTTTGGGAAACACTGTTCTAGAGTTTGGGAGCCAAAAGCTCTACCTCCTTCAGTGGACTTTTGCTATCCTAGGTACTACCAAAAATCCAGAGTTTTGCGACCTTAGGGAGCGTGATGGATTGTAGCGTGGTAGAAGACTAGTTAGGTACGCAGGAGCTAACCCATTAAGGGCCTTATAGGCAAGTAATAATATTTTGTAACTGATACGTAACTTAATAGGTAGCCAGTGCAGATGACGATGATGGCTGCACGTGTTTCTTTGGAGGTAACCATTGCAAACAAGAACACAATGATTGGAAGTGCTTCTTCCCTCCTTTTATAGCAATCAGTCTGCTCTTACAATCTATTTAGTATGATAGTGATTTGACCTGACTAGTACTCATTCACACTTTCACATGTGTTGCCGATATGATTAGTCAATTAATGTTAGCTGGTCATTGTGTCAGGATCAAAAAACAGTGAAATGTGTTTTGTTTTTTTTGTGAAAAGTTCGTTTTTTGGCCAATTAAGCTTTTAGCAATTATTTCAAATGCATCTGATCACTCTACACAATAATCTAAAAACAATGTGAATGAACACAACAGCTTAAGCAGCAAACTTTGCAAAACACAAAATTTATGTCACAGCCAAAACTTTTGGCCATGACTGTAGATGGTGACTGTGGATGCCATTCTACCTAACATTTCTAGTCCTGTTCTTCGGTTTGGAAAAAATATGAAGATGAGTAAATCTTCTGGGTGAACATAACCATTTTGCTATAGGGTATAACTTTACATTCAGACTTAAAATTATATTATGACTTTTTTGATTATTTTTACAATACATGAATGCATTGTACAACCATTTAAGCACTAGGACAAGTCTCAAGCTTTACATTATTAGACATCATAATATTTTCTACTTTTATAATTTTACCACATTGTGAACCCAAAGACAGTAATAAAACTGGCAACATCAACTATTATTTCAACAGGACAGAGGCATTATAGCAGGAAAAACAAAACAAAATTAGTATAGTTGTGTTGAATAATTTCAGAAGTGTAGTGCCAACAGATATTATCTTTAAAACACTGCATTATATCAACTCTAACAGTACATAATACATCTAGACACACTTCAAAAAATGAGAATACTCATATAGCAGCAAACAAATGGGTCTGCCATTTAATGTGCATAAATAACATTTAAACTTGAATGAGTTCAACTTATCTAGCTTCAACTCCCAAAACACTTCATGTTGCAAGTTTCCCTGAGAAGAGTGAAAGTCTCATTGGTCTTTCCATTTAAATAACTGAAGCCATTGAGGTGATTTTCCAGAAAACAATATGTGACCCTGGACCACAAAACCAGCCATAAGGGTAAATTTTTGACGAGATGAAAGCTCGTCATCTGAAAGCTGAATAAATAAGCTTTCCAATGATTTATGGTTTGTTAGGATAGGACAATATTTGGCCGAGATACAACGATTTGAAAATCTGGAATCTGAGGGTGCAAAAAAATAAAAATATTGAGAATTAAAAAAAATAAAAAACTTTAAAGTTGTCCAAATGAAGTTCTTAGCAATGCATATTACTAATAAAAAATTACGTTTTGATATATTTACAGTAGGAAATTTACAAAATATCTTCATAGAACATGATCTTTACTTAATATCCTAATGATTTTTGGCATAAAAGAAAAATCTATAATTTTGACCCATACAATGTTTTTTTGGCTATTGCTACAAATATACCCCAGCGACTTAAGACTGGTTTTGTGGTCCAGGGTCACATATGTATTTGTTCTTTGCAAGTCACATTCTGTAAAATATTTGAATACAGTAATGATAATATAGGTTGCTATGAGTGGTCAATTGTCCTCTTTAGTCTTGCTGAATGATCCAAGTTGTTTAGTATTTACATCTTTAAGCAGTTCGAGTTGGCGTTGGGCTCGCCGATAAAGATATTCTATGTGCATGACGTCAGTCTTCTTGATGGCAGCATTGGCACGGAACTCATCACGTATTCTCGGTATGAAGCCCGGCTTGTCCTGAGCTGCGAGCAGAAACTGCCGATACAGGGTTAAGACCTGTTTCTGGAGTTTGCTATGGCGTACCATAGTGTGCTGGATCATAAACTCACAACAGTCTTGACAGGAAAGACAGTGGTTTCTTCAGTCTGCGAAGGGAAGTAATGTAGTAAGTGCACTGCATTATGTTTCATAAGATCAGCAAATGGGTAGTTGATGTCGCATTTCAGTAACAGCAGTTTTTGATCTCATATTAATTAACAGACTACATGGATTTTTTTTCTTCAAAAATGTATTTGTCACACCACATGAAGTGAACTGCAAATTAGGCAAGAGGCAAAGCCCCTGTTTTTTCCAGCACTAGTCAACTAGTACAACGAAAACATCCAAAATACACACTTACGTTTTTATATTATTACACTTTAACTATTTGCATCTGTAGATTTCAGTTTCTTACAAGGCATTTCTCAAATGATTTTTTTCTCATGCACTGAGGAGCCAGAAATCTCTACTTTAATAGCACTTACATAGACCAGACTTTCCAGTTTTATTCCTGTCAGTATTCTGAAATATTCATATATCATTCAAATGATATATAAAACATTTTATTCCTAATACATGAAGAAAAAATTATTTTATTTTTGGTTGTTGACAGTATTTAATGATTTATGGAGCAATAAAAAGAGATATTAAAAATACCACATGCATGTATGATATCTATTAGCCTTTTTTTACGTACATTCATAGAAATGTAGATCTAAATCCTAAATGGCCATGTCGCGTTTTTCTATGTGCTTGAAAAATCTGATGTTTAAAATAGTTTTGGATTTACAGCATGTCACACTACTGGACACTGCTAAAACTGCCTGAAATTGCACATCAAGCATCCTTATTTACATGACTCAGAACACTTACATACACCAGACTTTCCAGTTTTATTCCTGTCAGTATTCTGAAGTATTCATATATCATTCAAATGATATATAAAACATTTTATTCCTAATACATGAAGAAAAATGTATTTTATTTTTGGTTGTTGACAGTATTTAATTATTTATGGAGCAATAAAAAGAGATATTAAAAATACCACATGCATGTATGATATCTATTAGCCTTTTTTTACGTACATTCATAGAAATGTAGATCTAAATCCTAAATGGCCATGTCGCGTTTTTCTATGTGCTTGAAAAATCTGATGTTTAAAATAGTTTTGGATTTACAGCATGTCACACTACTGGACACTGCTAAAACTGCCTGAAATTGCACATCAAGCATCCTTATTTACATGACTGTAACAAAAAACACATGGCTGTAAAAATAATGACAGCAACACCTTACCTCATCAGCGCGAGATGTAATTGGTAACTGTTATAACACCCAGACTCATCATAGCTGTTTATTATTTGTTCTAAGTCAAAAATGTCTTCACAATGACAGCAGAGTCATGTATAAACTGTAAGTTCCCGATATGACCTGTCCTGTGTGTTTTCTAACTGGTGCTGACGTCATGAAACGCTGTACGCGCCTGATACACTGTCACCTAGTGGCCAGGCTGTATAGCAACACACAAGACAAGGCCGACCAGCCTCAATGTTCCTCCTTTATTTAGACAATAAAAGCCGTCCACATCATATCTGCAACTGAAAAATATTCAGTATTACAATACAAAACAAATATATTAACATATTCAAGTCACTGATGCAAGTCTTTTCAGACAAGTCAAAAGGCCTTTCAAGGTCAAATTTAAGTGAAGACTCAAGTCTAGGTCCTTTTTTATGAGTTCAAGTCAAGTTTTAAATTCCTTTTTTAAAACATTTCTTATATATTATACTTTTCAAATAAATTTTTGAGGGTATAGAAAGTATATTGGGTTTTACTTTACTTTTTATCTAAAAAAAAGAATGTATTATTCTGAGAGAAAAAAAATGTCTTTGTACATCTAAAGAGTTTCTAATTTGGAAAAAGTCTCAAGTCATTTGTTTACCAGTCTGGTCAAGTCTCAAGTCAGAATTTTTTGCCACTTAAGTGTGAGTTTCGATCTCTGAAAATTACATAATCTAGACCAGGGTTCCTTAAATCTTGCCCTGGAGGGCCAATGCGCTGCAGAGTTTAGCTCCAACCTTGATCAAACTCACCTACCTGTGATTTTCTAATGATCCTGAAGACATTGATTAGCTTAATCAGGTGTGTTTGATTAGGGTTAGAGCTAAACTCTGTAGGAAAGTGGATCTCGTTGGCCAGATTTGAGGATCCCTGGTCTAGATTTACGTATGATTGAACATTAGGCTACTAGAGATTACAGACTGCTCATTTGAGAAAATTATTGTGAGATTAAATTATTGTGAGCATTTTATAGAGCTTCATTGTAGTGCATAGTTTAATAATCTCTTATATAGCATCAGGTTCACATCCATTCCTGAGCTTGAAGTATCTACTTTGCATTCTATTGATTTTATTGCAGTTATTGAATAGATGACTAAACTTATGTAAACTTTTTTGGCACAGATAATAATATTATATTTTGTCTATACAGTGCATTACTAGATAGCAAAACTATCTGAAGGCACCATACCGATTGACTAACATGTCAGAAAGTCAAAAGGTAAGCATATGTCAGGATATAGGATGGCAGCCTGAGAACATACAGTACTTTCTGCATCTCTGAGAACAGTCACTGATATCAGATATCCTAAAGCAGTGCAGCTGAGGTATAGACCAATCCACGACGGATGTGATTGGATGTAATATTATAGCATCCTAGAGCCGCAGATATTCAGCCAGGAATACCACAAGGACTTTGGTGAGATTCTCCACAGTGTGACTGTGAACCTTGTCTGCTGTGTCATCCAACGTGTGCAGAAAGGAAGGGAATGGCGTAGCGATTATGTGCAGCACTGGAACTCCTGCAGTCAACGAGAGAAAGAACAAATCAGAACAAGAATAAGAACGGCAATATTGTTACACACATATGTGTGTGTGTGTGTGTGTATGTATACATAGTTCTGCTTGTCAAATTGATCTATGCTCTTACCTCTCTGAAGGAAAGGAATATGATCATCTTCAACTGGCCCCATATTCATATCCTTCATGAAATAAGTTTGCTCTTTGGGATGGGAAGACAGGAGCCCCAAATTATGAAGTCTCTTCTCTTATAAAATGCAGAAATATAATTAGAGGGATCAGAGGGTGGATATAAACTACCTATCATTGGGTCTGTGTCTAGGCCATATAATTATAATTTTCATAACAATCAATGACTATAATTCATAATCATCTTAAATCTTTTTAAATATTGTTTATTAATCACTGAACTTCATTGATAATGTTTTTATCTTTTCCTCCTCACATACAGGTTTTGAAGTGAACTTCTTCACTCACCAGCCAATTTAGCTACTAAATGTTTAAGTTACCAACCATTTAGAAGAACTATCTCTAGCCAAAACAAAAAATATCAGAAATAAACCAGATTATCAAACTCACATCTTATATTTAAATATATTTCTTATTAAATCTTATTCTGAATCATTAAATGACTTTCAGTTTTAATACAGTCAATCATTGTTTGCAGATACCATAAAAAATAAAATACAAATACAAAAACATCAGTGATTTCTCTTTTAAAACAGCATTTCATTCATGGTAAACACATTAAAGATTAGTGGACAGGCAGTTAAATCTCAATCAGCAATCAGCTGTTTCTTTACAAAAGTCAGAATATTGAATCCTCCCCTCTACTGACATCCATTGAAAAAAAAACGCCAACCCATTCTCCTTCTAAGGTAATAATTATTAATCATAATCTGCCAAATTGGCTAGTGAGTTCATATGTGATTTTCAACCGTATATGGCGAGTTGGTGGGTGTAATTTCAAACGCTGCAAATACTGTAGACATAGACAACTCAGTAGATGGTATTTCCTTGATAGTAAGTGCGTGGCTGGTAGTTTGTCTACTCTAATTTATTCCACTACAGATCAAACATTAATTTTAAGAGTCTTTATGGCCATTAATGATTAACCAGGATACCTTAGTATTAATGGAAAGTCAAATCAGTCTTACCAGCAGCGATAAGGCGGTCAAACCAGCGAGCTGTGTTCTCAAAGTGATTCACAAACATGGGATCAGGTGCACCAATAAGGTCCAAAAGAACAAGCAGATCCTGCAAATATCAGTTTCAACTCAATGTATTCATATATTTAATACTCATAGATACTTAAAGGGATAGTTTAACCAAAACAAAAAATCTGTCAGCATTTACTCGCCCTTACGTTTTTCCAAACCTATATGACTTTCTGTCTTCTGTAGACCATAATAGATATTTTGAAGAATGTTTTGGTCTATACAATGAAAGTCAATTTTGGAGCCCATTGACTTTCATTGTAAGGACAAAAAAACACTTTTCAAAAAGTGTGTTCCACAAACAGAAGGTCATACAGGTTTAAAAAGACACGAGGTTAGTAAATGATGACAAAATGTTCATTTTTGGATGAACTATCCCTTTAAAAACAAATGTACACACACACACATACACAAGCATCCTGACTTACCACAGCATTCAGCAGTGTGGATTGTTCAGAACCCGGTGGGTGAGGAATGCGGGACATGGAGTCTGCGAGGTGCCGTGAACCATATAGTGAGTCTGTCTGAGACCACTGCTCAAAAGCTTCTCCTCCATCAAAGAAGACCAACTGCAGGTTCACCCTGGAAACCTTCACAAAAAAAATCTGCTCTGTTAATCTGAACAGCCAATCAAATTTTTCAAAAATCAATTATTCCAATCCTTGTTGCTGCGGGATTCTGTTTACTAAGGATTTAGATTCATTTAAAATCATGGCCATCTTCCTACCACCTGGCCTGCACAGGAAGATGCTTCATTATTATACTGAAGTGTGCAAAAAAAAAAAAATCAATTGTATGTCCCCAAGGATGAGAAAATCTTGAAACACAAGAAATCTTGTGTTCTACATATTCTACACCTGCAACTGTATGTAGATTGTGAGGATCTTCTCTTCTTATCAAAATCCCTTCCGGTCATGCAGTGTTTTGTAGCTCTTGGCTCTATTACAAGTTAAACAACAGAACTGACTCTGAATTCTACAGCACTGTGGTTCACACGTCTGGAAAAAGCTTAAGTGACCCCCTCAGAGACGTGCACCACTCTCTTCATCTCAGGACAGAGTGTATTTATGAGCTAGTAAATGCTATATGTCTCCAAATTTAGTTGTTAAATAAATGACCTATGAAAACAGTTTTCTTGAAATTGAGATGTAACACTTTGTCTTACCAGCTGCTTGTGCTTTTTGAGGTGTGGATCCAAAGCTGTGACCAGTTCCAGCATCATAGCACAAGGCACAGCTGAATCACTGGCACCCACAAACACCTTCTGTGGGTCACTAGGATCTGAAGGTATGAATTTGGAGTCATAGTGACACGCCAGAAGCAATCGGCGAGGAGCCATTGGGTCTAACACGGCCAGGACATTAGAGAAGCTAACAGGGCCATGAGGGGTTTCGGAGATGAAGGAATCCACTTCTACAGACCAGCCCGCCGAAAGAGAATCCAGTTGAGAAAAGATGTGCTAGGATCACAGAATAAATGAGACATCAGATTATAGCATATTTAGTAAGCTCTGAGATTTAATTGAACTAAAAACCAGGCTGATAGTACTAAATCGATTGTGTCTTACTTTTCGAACAGCCTGACTCCCACGACTTCCTGGCTGGCGTTCAGTGAGAATAGGTCGCAGATGGGAATACCACAGTCTTTGCCGATTCACCTGCGAGACAAGCCGCTTTACTTGGGCAACAGTGGGTTTACCTGGCTGGTGATTCAGCTGTGAAAGGTTAAAGACGGTAAACATGTGGAAGGTGAATAAGGAAAATAATCATTATTTGTATGCATGTAAAATTGCAACAAAATTACATTGGAAAATCTGGGATTTGGATTGTGGTAACCATTTTCTAGATGATCTACGTCCTTAAAAAATAAGGGTTTTCACAGTGATGCCATAGAAGAACAATTTTGGGTTCCCCAAACAAAGAATCTTTAAATAAACAGTTCCTAAAAGAACCTACTTTTTTTTCTTAGTGTGAAGAACATTTTAATCTAAATAACCCTTTTCTACTCTAAAGAACCTATTGTGGAATAGAAAGGTTCCATGGATGTTACATTTTTTTCATGGAACCATGCATGCTAATGAAAAAAACTTACTTTTTAAGAGTGTTTTTAAGGTGATTATTAGCTAGTCCAACCTTGGACCAGCAACAAACCAGCTGGTTATACTATTTTTGGAACTTGATAGCTAGTCAAAGACCTAAGGACCAGCTAATGACCATCTTGCACCATACAATTCTTGGAAAAAGCTAAAATAAAATAATAATAATAATAATAATAATAATGGACCTTTTTCACATTTCCGGGTTTCTCAGCAGCGGAAGTCGTCATAGTTGGGTTAACTTGAAGAGCAGGGAATGGGAGAGTACCACAAATATATATTTTTTGCATTCCCATTTGCTCAAATAGCAAAAGAAAAACTCCACGATAGTGTTTTCATGAGTTTCAATAGGAAAAAAATTGAGAGAGACTGATAACGGCAGTCAGAAGAGAGAACAGAGAACGATGTCAAATTTACCATCCCTCCCATAGACGCTGCATTAGAAACACTCGCGCATTAGCGTTAACTGTTTTTTTGTAATTTGATGCAAAGGTGATATAATACAAAAAATAGTGTTATAAATGTACATAAATTTTAAACAAAAATGCAAATATGAAAAACTTTCGAGGATTTACGATGCTGATGACCGTTAAACGCGTCATCACAGTCTTGTGAAAAGGGTCCATAATAATGATAATAATAAAAACACATCATCAAATGACCCAAATGTTTACATGAAAAGAAGTGACATTATAAAATGAATGTCTGCAGTCCTCTTACCTTGTCTTTGAATAGGTCGGGAGGTTTGGGAGGAAAATCATAATCTACCTTTTGGTGTTTAGACAGTGATACTGCCAGTGTTAATGTAATCGCCACCAGCACGCACAAGCACAGCAGTAGTATTCGCACGCGGCACATACGTGCATGGTCACAGCGCGCTACAGAATAGTTCCACCACCTGACAGTCGCTGCTTTGTACCGTATGCTGTTCATCTTGTGTTTACGATGGATGCCAAAATAAGATTAAACCTGCGTGAAATGGGAATACAACAAGCAGTTAAAAATACCACAAAGCTGACTTATTTACACAAATCAAACTAAACTATGATTCCCAATTGCTTAGAGTCATTTTTATAATCTGGTGCATTTCTCAACCTGTTTTTTTTTTTCCGTTGATGTATGCATTTAGTTTGTAAAACATTACAATAATTAATAAACTAGAGCACTTAAATATACAATAGAATAAGTCATAAAATAATTATATCGATAAATAGTTAATAACAGGGGCTTATTTCATTCAAACAACTAAATTAAATGGCGAAGCACTTCAATTGTTAGTTGCCACAAAAGATGCGGAGCCCGAAAAGCAGATTTTTCCTGATAGACACACTCACCATCAGTCCGGGACTGGCGCACCATTGCTCTATCAAATCCGCCGCGGGCGCAGGAAATGAACAGCTCATTGTGCTGAACGTAGAGAGGACTGAGTCTGGGGAATATTTCATCACCAACGCCGGTCTGATTCGTCCTCGATATGCATCTTGACGATGCAGCCTGTAAATGATCGTGTTCTCAGTTCTGCAGTCGACGTTATTGAGATAGAACAGGACAGCGATCTGCGTAGCTCCTCATCCCACTCTGGCGGGTCCTCGATGTCCTCCTCACTCTAGTTACTTAGCAGTAATATAGAATTATAAATATTACATATATTTCATATTCACATGCATTTGAGCATAAAGGGATAGTTCACCTTCAGTTGCTGGTCCTCATTGACTTGCATAGTGTTTTTTTCCATACTATGGAAGTCAATGGGGACCAACAACTAAAGGTGAACTATCCTTTTAACTATGGGGAAACTATGTAGTCAACATTTAATAACAGGTTAAAAATATTTAAGTATCTTATTAAAACATTCTAAGATGGAGATTAAAGGGAAATTATTTTGGCAGATAACTATTTTATTTTTTGCACATATTTGCACGTGGTAGCTGATATGTGAAATGTATGCACCCCTAGCGTCACCGAAACGAATGACAAAAATGTATTTCAAAGGTTTCAGTAAAACTCCATCTTCCTTACGCAGATAACCACGCCTTCAAGTCACATCATTGGTTGAGAAATGTTGCTATGTCGTGCTGATCATTGATATGTGGCCTACATATCTACAGAAAATATCTATAGTTCTTATGTCTTGATGCTCAAACACGGCTGATAGTCATTGTTTTAACTTTACGAAAATGTGCATACAAATGCCTTAGTTAGAATAGGAGAAAGTATTTTAACATTAAACAAAATATACATAAGCTTTAAAGTTCATGAAAACATTCACGGCCAAACAGCCCAGTAACGTACTCAATTGTCACGAGGTCTGTGTAACTCTCGTTATCCAATCCGTGTAAGCGCTGAAGCTGATTGGCTCTTTTCTTGTCCAATGTCATTCTAAGAAGTTCTATGTTGGAGGAGATTTAATTTAGTGAATAGTCGCAGTATATTGTGCATTCCATAGAGAATAATTCAGGTAAGGGAACTATACCTACGCAAGAAAATACACATCCATTTAAAAAATAATCAAAAATGAAATGTAAAGCGACATATCAGTCATTTTAAAATATGGCATTGAATAGAGCGCGAAATTAACGCGGTGATACTCAGTAAGCTGTGATAAAAATGTATTTTAAATGCTATTGTTTAAAATGTTGTATAATAAGTGTGTTATGTAATAGTATGTGTGTGTGTGTGTGTATGTGTGTGTTTCTCTAGGTGTTAAAAACATACAAACATAATAAAATATATTTTAATTTGCTACATATATAGTAAAATTATGCATATAGTAAAAAATAATAATAATTAAAAACAACTTATTTTATGTGTGTGTCCACAGGACACCCTGATAAACATGCTGCAGTGCTTTGAGTTTCACCAGAGTCACATTCATAGTCTGAAGAGTCATCCTCACCGTCTATCTGAAAACAATGAGAGAAGTCAGCTGCTTTATTAATTATGCTCAATGCAAGTTTTTTATGCATATATTTTGAAATATGGAAGGGGTCATGTGATACATACTGAAGTCTATGGCCTTTGTGTCTGCAGAATCAGAGTCGGAGAGTGAAGACTCTCCATTATCTTGCACACCGCCACAGTTCCTAAAAGCCAAGAACATGTACACCTACAGTCGCATAAACAAGTATACAGGTGACGTTTATGTATTTAAAAAATAAAATCTATTATATAAAATATAATATTGTATAAAATGGTATTTATTTACACTGCTGTATATATACATTTATAAACAGTACGGTTAAGTGACAAAAAGAGGGACCCTCAGAGCCAGAACTCTGAGAGATTTATCATAAATGCTGTGGAGGAGCAAGAACACAAGCTTGTGTGTGACAGACAAAGCAATTTGTCAGAAGTCCAAACTGCCGAGGAGAAAGACCTGTGGCCTGTTGATGATAGCGAGCCATCACAAAGCTCT
>NW_015647040.1:126024-169367 GCF_001515625.1 Sinocyclocheilus rhinocerous
ATTTTCACTATAGTTTACCTTTGGCACATTTCCGGGGTTCTCAGCAGCGGAAGTCGTCATAGTTGGGTTAACTTGAAGAGCAGGGAATGGGAGAGTACCACAAATATATATTTTTTGCATTCCCATTTGCTCAAATAGCAAAAGAAAAACTCCACGATAGTGTTTTCATGAGTTTCAATAGGAAAAAAATTGAGAGAGACTGATAACGGCAGTCAGAAGAGAGAACAGAGAACGATGTCAAATTTACCATCCCTCCCATAGACGCTGCATTAGAAACACTTTCGCATTAGCGTTAACTGTTTTTTTGTAATTTGATGCAAAGGTGATATAATACAAAAAATAGTGTTATAAATGTACATAAATTTTAAACAAAAATGCAAATATGAAAAACTTTCGAGGATTTACGATGCTGATGACCGTTAAACGCGTCATCACAGTCTTGTGAAAAGGGTCCATAATAATGATAATAATAAAAACACATCATCAAATGACCCAAATGTTTACATGAAAAGAAGTGACATTATAAAATGAATGTCTGCAGTCCTCTTACCTTGTCTTTGAATAGGTCGGGAGGTTTGGGAGGAAAATCATAATCTACCTTTTGGTGTTTAGACAGTGATACTGCCAGTGTTAATGTAATCGCCACCAGCACGCACAAGCACAGCAGTAGTATTCGCACGCGGCACATACGTGCATGGTCACAGCGCGCTACAGAATAGTTCCACCAGCTGACAGTCGCTGCTTTGTACCGTATGCTGTTCATCTTGTGTTTACGATGGATGCCAAAATAAGATTAAACCTGCGTGAAATGGGAATATGATAATAATAAAAACACATCATCAAATGACCCAAATGTTTACATGAAAAGAAGTGACATTATAAAATGAATGTCTGCAGTCCTCTTACCTTGTCTTTGAATAGGTCGGGAGGTTTGGGAGGAAAATCATAATCTACCTTTTGGTGTTTAGACAGTGATACTGCCAGTGTTAATGTAATCGCCACCAGCACGCGCAAGCACAGCAGTAGTATTCGCACGCGGCACATACGTGCATGGTCACAGCGCGCTACAGAATAGTTCCACCACCTGACAGTCGCTGCTTTGTACCGTATGCTGTTCATCTTGTGTTTACGATGGATGCCAAAATAAGATTAAACCTGCGTGAAATGGGAATACAACAAGCAGTTAAAAATACCACAAAGCTGACTTATTTACACAAATCAAACTAAACTATGATTCCCAATTGCTTAGAGTCATTTTTATAATCTGGTGCATTTCTCAACCTGTTTTTTTTTTTCCGTTGATGTATGCATTTAGTTTGTAAAACATTACAATAATTAATAAACTAGAGCACTTAAATATACAATAGAATAAGTCATAAAATAATTATATCGATAAATAGTTAATAACAGGGGCTTATTTCATTCAAACAACTAAATTAAATGGCGAAGCACTTCAATTGTTAGTTGCCACAAAAGATGCGGAGCCCGAAAAGCAGATTTTTCCTGATAGACACACTCACCATCAGTCCGGGACTGGCGCACCATTGCTCTATCAAATCCACCGCGGGCGCAGGAAATGAACAGCTCATTGTGCTGAACGTAGAGAGGACTGAGTCTGGGGAATATTTCATCACCAACGCCGGTCTGATTCGTCCTCGATATGCATCTTGACGATGCAGCCTGTAAATGATCGTGTTCTCAGTTCTGCAGTCGACGTTATTGAGATAGAACAGGACAGCGATCTGCGTAGCTCCTCATCCCACTCTGGCGGGTCCTCGATGTCCTCCTCACTCTAGTTACTTAGCAGTAATATAGAATTATAAATATTACATATATTTCATATTCACATGCATTTGAGCATAAAGGGATAGTTCACCTTCAGTTGCTGGTCCTCATTGACTTGCATAGTGTTTTTTTCCATACTATGGAAGTCAATGGGGACCAACAACTAAAGGTGAACTATCCTTTTAACTATGGGGAAACTATGTAGTCAACATTTAATAACAGGTTAAAAATATTTAAGTATCTTATTAAAACATTCTAAGATGGAGATTAAAGGGAAATTATTTTGGCAGATAACTATTTTATTTTTTGCACATATTTGCACGTGGTAGCTGATATGTGAAATGTATGCACCCCTAGCGTCACCGAAACGAATGACAAAAATGTATTTCAAAGGTTTCAGTAAAACTCCATCTTCCTTACGCAGATAACCACGCCTTCAAGTCACATCATTGGTTGAGAAATGTTGCTATGTCGTGCTGATCATTGATATGTGGCCTACATATCTACAGAAAATATCTATAGTTCTTATGTCTTGATGCTCAAACACGGCTGATAGTCATTGTTTTAACTTTACGAAAATGTGCATACAAATGCCTTAGTTAGAATAGGAGAAAGTATTTTAACATTAAACAAAATATACATAAGCTTTAAAGTTCATGAAAACATTCACGGCCAAGCAGCCCAGTAACGTACTCAATTGTCACGAGGTCTGTGTAACTCTCGTTATCCAATCCGTGTAAGCGCTGAAGCTGATTGGCTCTTTTCTTGTCCAATGTCATTCTAAGAAGTTCTATGTTGGAGGAGATTTAATTTAGTGAATAGTCGCAGTATATTGTGCATTCCATAGAGAATAATTCAGGTAAGGGAACTATACCTACGCAAGAAAATACACATCCATTTAAAAAATAATCAAAAATGAAATGTAAAGCGACATATCAGTCATTTTAAAATATGGCATTGAATAGAGCGCGAAATTAACGCGGTGATACTCAGTAAGCTGTGATAAAAATGTATTTTAAATGCTATTGTTTAAAATGTTGTATAATAAGTGTGTTATGTAATAGTATGTGTGTGTGTGTGTGTTTCTCTAGGTGTTAAAAACATACAAACATAATAAAATATATTTTAATTTGCTACATATATAGTAAAATTATGCATATAGTAAAAAATAATAATAATTAAAAACAACTTATTTTATGTGTGTGTCCACAGGACACCCTGATAAACATGCTGCAGTGCTTTGAGTTTCACCAGAGTCACATTCATAGTCTGAAGAGTCATCCTCACCGTCTATCTGAAAACAATGAGAGAAGTCAGCTGCTTTATTAATTATGCTCAATGCAAGTTTTTTATGCATATATTTTGAAATATGGAAGGGGTCATGTGATACATACTGAAGTCTATGGCCTTTGTGTCTGCAGAATCAGAGTCGGAGAGTGAAGACTCTCCATTATCTTGCACACCACCTCAGTTCCTAAAAGCCAAGAACATGTACACCTACAGTCGCATAAACAAGTATACAGGTGACGTTTATGTATTTAAAAAATAAAATATATTATATAAAATATAATATTGTATAAAATGGTATTTATTTACACTGCTGTATATATACATTTATAAACAGTACGGTTAAGTGACAAAAAGAGGGACCCTCAGAGCCAGAACTCTGAGAGATTTATCATAAATGCTGTGGAGCAGCAAGAACACCAGATTATGTGTGACGGACAAAGCAATTTGTCAGAAGCCCAAACGGCAGAAGACAAAGACCTGTGGCCTATTGATGATAGCGAGCCATCACAAAGCTCTCTAGATTCCAACTCCACAACTTCCTCCTTCAATACAGGTGAAAAAATCTTGTCTTTCTTTGGTGTTATATATAAATTAAATCCACATACTGAAACTTAAAGGATACCCAGGGTTATTTATTGTTATCAGGGAGCACTGAAGCTGAATCTACCTGTAGTTTCTGTGAAGACCAGACAGGAAGTGAAGATGGAAGCCCAGGGAGAAATATGTTGGATACACCTCCATCCGGGTTTGTATATTGGATATTTAATTTATGTTTGTGAATAGCAGATAAATGACAGCTTGAGATGTACCTGTGTGCAAGCTTGTAACTCATTTTTATGTTTTGCTATATCTTCAGATCAGGAATTCTTCTGAAAGACCCCATGCTTGGAGCTTTTCCGGCTGCATGGAAAAAGCGTTTCCCTTTCAGCCCTACGCTGCCAAAAACATTGCCTACAGTACTGCCTTTGCGTCCACCCCTTCGGGAAGCAGACAGCCTGACCCTCAACCCATCTCTGCTCATATCACCTTCTCAAGGCCTGAGCCGTTCTCTCCATCCAGAAGGACGAGAGGCGCTACAAAGTAAAGATAATCCATATAGGCCTACACATATTTTATTGGATAGTCATTCTATACTAATATAGACTAGCATGTATACTACACTCAGTAAAAAGGTACAAAAGCTGTCACTGGGGCGGTACCTTTTCAAAAAGTACACCTTTGTACCTTCTTTACCCTTAAAAGGAGCATAATAGTAGTTTAAAGGTACATATTAGTCCCTCAAGTGTACATATTTGTACCAGATTGGTACATATTAGTGCCTTTTGAAAGGGCACCGCCCCACTGACAGCTTTTGTACCTTTTTTCTGAGCATGTATTTATTAAATAGATGCATTGGTTGTTTTATGAATAATGTATTGTCTAAAACTTTTAGGCAGTTAGGCAAAATCTGCTTAATTGAGCCAAATGTGCACATTACTGACAGTGTGAAATTACAAACAAGACAGTGTTGCTGTTATGCTGACTGAACAATATTTTTTTTTACCCTAACAGCATTATTCGAGGACGTGTGGGTCACCCCAGAATCTACCGTCTTAAAAAGTCCCAGCTTGCCAGGCAGCTTTGCAAATGACTCAGTAGGCCACATTTTGTGATCCTTCTTTACCTGCATATACAGGGGGGGTTCAAAACTCTGAGATCACAATGAAAATCTGGGATTAACCCTCAGAGACCCAACAAAACAGAACAGCAATGTTTGTGTATACTGTAGAAATAAAATAATACCTAACTTTCACTTAATAAGTGTTTCTACACGTAACAGTGTCTAGTGATGGGGAAAAGGCTTACATGCCCTGAAATTTTGAAAGTATATACATTTGAGATCATTTGTCTTGCATTTTTGTAGCAAAAATACAACGCTGGACATTAGTGGTCAAACTTTTGAATACTGTTCTCATAGAGTGGAGCCCAATTTTCCAAAAAATTTTTTTTTTCAAATTCCAGTTTCATCATTATTGTCTCATTGATATAACAGTACCAATAACAATATTTTCCAATTCAAACATTTAAAATATGCTTTGATATAAATATTTGTTACAGTATTTAAACAGACAAATAACTTTTCTTGACTGTATCTTTACTGGTTAACTTACAACTTTCACTTATTGTATCAAAAATGGTGAAATTTTGCAGCCCTAAATGCAAACAAGCATTTCAATTCTGCAACGTTTTCCAAATTATAATCCAATGAAAATTCTGCCTAAAAAAAAAAAAGGTTTCATAAAGACATTTTTAAGAGTGGAAAAGATAATACATCATGAATATGATTGGGTCTCTGAGGCTTAAGCCGTTTTACATTTCAAAAATGTAAAATCAGGAAACATTATGATGTCAAATTAATTTAAGAATCTACAAATAAGCAAATTTCTGACACTGATTATGTGATTCCTTTGTACAGACTGTCAACATTTCACTCAAAAAGCTGAAATATAAATTACAATGACAAAATTGGAAAGAGAAAAAATGCAAAATAGAAGCATTTTCACTTGTGGACTTTTGGACCCCTATTGTATATTAGTTTATTGAGATATGGAGCTCTCTTATTTATGGTATCTTCTCTGTACTGCAAATTGGAAGACTGTCATGAGTGCTGGAAGTGGCAGCAATCTGTCCTTCAAGAGTGAGGAAGAGAACAAAAGCTCGAAAGATGAGACCCCAGAACAACTCGTTCCCCTGAAGAGAGCAAGAAAAGTCTGTTCACACAGGC
Source organism: Sinocyclocheilus rhinocerous (assembly GCF_001515625.1). Lineage (NCBI taxonomy): Eukaryota > Metazoa > Chordata > Actinopteri > Cypriniformes > Cyprinidae > Sinocyclocheilus > Sinocyclocheilus rhinocerous. Next base: position 131,864 of record NW_015647040.1, read on the forward strand.
ACACTTCAAGAAGAGGACGTGGTCCAACACAGCCAAACCCTAAGAAGAAATGTGTCAACGGCTTCATTATGTTCTGCCGAATGAACAGAAAATTATATATCAGGTGTGTGTAAGTACTATTTTTTCTTAACATTAATGATACATCCACTACTAAACCCATCTAAATAAATATATTATTTCGGCATAGATCCTATCCCGGCATCCCCTCTACTACAGTCACTAAAGAGTTAGCCAGTCTATGGCACATCTTGCCCAAGAGAGAGAGACGTTTGTACTGGTAGGCTCTCTGAATTCTCCAATCTTCATTGAGGCTTGTCTGTTGCAGTGCAATTTCAAATAAACCTCTCTCCGTTTTTTAGCTTGAAAGCCTGGAGCTTCAGTCGCCAGCAGAACCGCAATGTACGCGCTCAAAAACACGAGGCAGAAATGAAGGCAGAACGCTCTGTGCCCCGTCCACTGCACATGTTACTGGCCTATAGAGACAAGTATGCAGCTGTCAAATGAAGGTCTTCACACCTCAGTTACCTACTGCATTGAGAATATATGCTTGAAAGGTCTAAGAAAAACAGGCCAAACAGACTACTGTTTTTTAAACAACTGCATTGTATAGTTCGATACAGTTTTATTAAGGTTAATCACTGTTGTGATTTTACACAATTGCATCTCAGGGATTTTAAAATAACTAATTTATTGTGTGTTAAGTATATTTTTTATTGTTCTGCAGTTTTTAATCATCACAGAGCATTTGTACGTATACTGTTTTCAGCATTTTTCATTGTGACTTAAAATTGGTAGATTAAACATTCAGACTTGTATTACTTATTTATAATATATGGCAATTGTTAAGTATCTATCTTTGTATATATATTTATTATAATGTTTTATATTAAGCTGGTTTATAGCTTTTTTTTATAGCCTTAACCTAATTATTCAGTAAAGAAGCCTTAGAGGAGCTGTAATATGCTTCCCAAGAGAGTTACCAACCTTATGAAAGTTGTTCTGGTTTGTACTGTGCTGTTAATAAACCTTGATTGAGATATTTATTATAATGTTTTATATTAAGCTGGTTTATAGCTTTTTTTATAGCCTTAACCTAATTATTCAGTAAAGAAGCCTTAGAGGAGCTGTAATATGCTTCCCAAGAGAGTTACCAACCTTATGAAAGTTGTTCTGGTTTGTACTGTGCTGTTAATAAACCTTGATTGAGTTCAGTTTGTTTGGGTTTTCAAGCTCATGTGAGACCTGTGCCAGCAGGAAGTTCAGAAGAACTGGAACATTGTCATTTGTAAGTCCGTTCATAAGTTACTACATACTAGGTTTGTTCATGAAATATTTCGAATAATTTGATTAGGCTTTCAGTCACTAATGGCTCCATTTAACAAATCTTACCATTTTTAAATCCATTCAGCAGATTTTTACCTCCCACATCAGTGCAGAAAATGTAAAAAAAAAAAAAAAAAAAGTCTGGCGATTTCCAGATTTGTAGTCTTTGTCTGCAACCCTGCATTACTCCATCCCTCCAGGTGTCGTGTTTAAAATGTTGCTGATTTTGTGTAGTTGTGCAACTGCACAGAGGGACTCTTCTCTCAGATGTTGGTTGCTAATGCGAAGCTTCAACACCTCTGCCAGAAGAGCCACCTTGTCTCTCTTCTCCTGAATCAGAGGACAAGAGGAACACATGGTGCTTGTGAGTGTGTTTGTCCTCTATGAGAGCACGTAGTACACACTTTTCTCATTTATCAACTGCTAAATGAGCCTCACCTTCAGCAGGTCACCACTCAGTCGCCTAAGCATCCCTTCCAGGTGAGAGAGTTGGTCGGGAAAGTCAATGAATACATCACTGCTAAAAAAAAATGAGCATGCAAGGCAATTAATATTCATGTACGCTCTTAAAAATAAAGGTTTCAAATGGGAGTTTTTGCAGTGATGAACCATTTTGGTTTCCCAAAGATCCTTTCAGTGAACAGTTCTTTTAAGAACCATTTTTTCTTAGTGTGAAGAACATTTAATAATCTAAAGAACTTTTTTGGATAAAAATAAACCTTCTGTGGAATGGAAAGGTTCCATGGATGTTAAAGGTTCTTCATGGAACCATAGATGTATTTTTAAGAGTGTAGTTTTTCAGCAGTTTAAACATTAATTTACTGTTTTGAAAATTAATCCAAAATTGCGTTCAATTAATAAAACTATGCCCCACTTACGCCATATCTTCTCCACTGCAGTAGGCGCTGGATTGGTGGATCTTGTAGGGTTCTTCATGGGACGGTGTGTCTGGCCTGCTTGATACAGGACTCATTTCTGACAAAAGGGTTGCCATCCTTTGTGCTGGAAATATATTGTAATCATGGAATCATTTATTTTAATACTACTACTAATAAGTCATTGCATTAAACAAATTATGAAGCCAACTATACAACATATAACTATGTGTGCAGTTACAAATGGCGGTCTGAATAAAATTATTAATTTATTTGAAGAAAAAACAAACAGATTCAGTCAGGAACAAAACAAAAACTGTTTTATAAGCAAATGATTGAACAATTGTTGAAAAATTCTGATTCATTCATTCAGGAACGAATCACCCCAGCCATGTGATGCTTGGAGGCACTTTATGCTGATTCACTTGGAACTATTTTTGCTTACTGAGTTCAAATTAAAAGCATCTGGCAATGTTGTGTCCAAAATGCATGTTACTCATATTAAACTTCTTACTGAACTGTTACATTTAAGTAATATCACAAATTAATATAAATATCACTTTAAGGGATATTCATACATCCACTAAAAATCACCATGGCAATGGGTTAGTTTCAAAAATGGCTCAAAGAAGTATATAAAAAAAGACGAATAAGGGGCCGTTCACACAGAATGCATTTTTGCATGCCACTGTGCTGCTTTTCTATGTGAACACACAATAGATTCACTTTCATTAACTTTCAGTAGATCATGTCCTCTGCGCTTGACAAAACGTTATAAAAATGTGGCTCAAGTTAAAAGTAGTTAACTTTAAAGAAGTTAAGGTCTCTTGACCTTGCATTTTGTTTAGTTTTTTTTCCATTCCACTTCCTCGCGTCTCACGACATAGAAAAATGAAGTTACGGTAGTTCAGAGAAAAGCTCTAGAACAGAAGTGTCCAACCCTGTTCCTGGAAGGCCATTGTCTTCTGTCCTGTGTTGGAACTAAACTCCGCAGGACAGTGGGCCTCCAGGAACAGGTTTGGACACCCCTGATCTATTGCAATTACATACAATAGCAAATGTGGCTTAAATTTAAAAATAGACATTTGGGACCACTGTATGTGAACAATCTTAACTCAACATATTTATTTGTTCTTTGATACTTACTCTCATATTCTCAGGCTGCTTGAACTAAACTATTCCAGTCGAGATCACAGGCTGTGCTTGGCAGGGACATGAGTTCAGGATCAGGATGCTGGTCTCTGTCCCACAGGTCAGATTCAGCCTGCTCAGGCGATCCTCCACATTCTAGGAAAAGACAACCAGTGAGTGCCAATGTATACTAGAAAAAGCAAAAATCTCTTTAAGTCAAGGTCATACCAGTTGAAGAGCAACTGATAAAACCAGAATATATGTGAGCTGCAACAGAACATATAATTACTATAGCACAGGGGTGTCCAAACTGCAGCCCGTGGATGAATTTTAAGCGGCCCGCAGCTGTCTTAATAGTCTATGTTATATTCCAGCCAACATTTGTGTGTGGGGCCCATGTGGGTTTGACATGGGCTGAAAAAGTGGGCCCAAAATGGGATTGTCCGCGGGTTCCATAATGGCCCAATGTCAATTGCCCACATGGATTTCATGTGGGATTGTACTTGCCAACAGGTGGGCCCCAACTGGGCAACATGCGCAAGACCCATCTTGGCCCCAGCTTTATTTTTTATGTGGGTACTACAAGGTTACTACATGGGCTGAAATATGGGTTGTAAGTGGGTTTGTCCGTTTGGACACCCCTGCTATAGCATATAATAATGACGTTATGCTTCATAGAAGGAATAACTCTTGCCTGTTTGACGTGTTTGCAGGTGGAGATGGATGGGTGTGAGTGCGGGAGACTCTGGGTTTGATTGGTAAGCTTGACTGAATAATGATTGACTTGGGCATGAACCTGACATTCGCAAACTGCTGCAAAGCCCCGCCTCTTTTTGTTGAGGTGACTACAAATAGACAGTAAACACATTGCAACATGGCAACACTGCTCACATACCAATACTCAGCAGAACAATACCTGCTTTTTCACATTATTGTCCTAGGTTGTCAGGTTGTTTAGGGTCAAACTGCTGAATGTGAGCCAAATAAATCACATACTGAATCACCCTGAGCGCTGTCCTGTGTGTCGTCCATCACAATGAGTTTTTTCAAGTCCTCCACCACTGTGCTCTTGCGAACAGGCCGCGGGGAACATGCTGCTCGCAGTGATGCGATCACTCGAGGCTGACCAAACACATTCTTTGAGTTCACATTCACCTGACTGGAAAAAAAAAGTTAAACCAGTGCAAAACAAACTACTAAGAAAATTTGTTTCAGATGATAACTTTTATTGATTTTTTGACACGTTACAAAACGCAGCTCAAGTTAAAAAAAAGTTTTTAAAAAAGTTAAGGTCTTTTGACCTTGCATTTGAATGTCTTTTTTTTTTTTTCATTCTATGAGTAGAATGATACATAGTGTTGCCATAAACAACATGAATATTAATCTGAACACTAAATGCCGCGACTGACCAATCAGAATCAAGTATTCTAATGAGAAGTGTAGTAACTGTAAAGTAGTAACTGCACCTAAATTGTGCTTGTGGTAGCAGCAATTTTAAAAGCATTATTACAATTTGCACACACTACTATACAATACTATTAGCTACTACTATGAAAATAGTACACTAAAAATAATAAGAATACCCTATAAAGATCTGCCATCCTCTTACCTTTTTACACGGTTGTGCTCAGTGTTTCTAACATCACCGGTTTCTCTATGTTGTGTGTACTGTGTCTTCTTTTGTTTTGGGCTGCAGTCAGGTTTAGCTGGGCTGGTTTGAGGTTGACATGACCGGTCAGGGTCACCCTGAGATGGTTTAATGTCAGTGTCAACACTCAAGTTAAATCTCTCATGATTTGCCTTTTCCAGTTTGGGACAAAGCGTTGCAGGCTGGTCTGCTCTAGACTGGCGTTCAGGGAACAGATGTACTGTGTTAATAGAAAGATGATCCTTGGTAGAAATATCCTCAGTGAATAAATTCTGGCTCTGACTCCAGACAGGTTGGTCATATCTAGGAGGTTTTCTATTGGGTTCTATTGGGAGACAGTCCTCTCTTAGATGGAGTTGGCTGAAGTGCTCTTTGTCCGGTTGATTTGAGGTTGGTGAAGTCTGAGAAACCACAGCTCTCATCAAAGGAGGCTTTTCCACCACAAAAGTTTTAACTTTTTGTGGTTTGGAACACAAAGGGCTGGCAGAAATAAAACACAAAGACCACAGACACACACATATTGTAGACACATAAAAACAAAGAATAAGGTAAGCTGTCCATACATTGCAAAAGGACATACACTGCAAAAATAAAGACAGATCCATTTTAAAAACATAAAAGTCATTTCATTACAATTCGAATGTCCTTTTTTCTTGGTGATGTTGGTAATTTCCAGTAAAATACAACAAATCAGACTCAGAACTCCAGTGATAGATGGACTGATTGAATTTAGGGACAGGGAACAACGCTATGCAACGTGGTGGGAATATCCCACTTTTTACTGACTGTCCCACCCCTCCCCGTGGGATCTCATGGGTGGGAGGGGAACGAGGGGCACAATAATATTTCAAGTACTCAATCTTGACTGAAAAGCAATCGTGAGGCATCATGGAAATTCATACTGGTTTAATCTGGCCTTTTCAACATAAATTGCACATACTTTTCATTATGACATGGTTTATGCATCTCACCTGGTTTTGAGAACAGCCGTTTTGGAGCACAGCAGAGGCAAGGTGTGAGCAAAGAACTCCTTCAAGTTGTTTGTAGAAGAAGATTTTTTTGTGGACTGTGCAGCTTCACAGTGTTTTGATCGTGGGATTTTTGGACTGTAGAAGCCCGGCTGTGTCAGCGGGTGCAGCTTACGACTGCTCCTGAGGGACTCAGCAATGTTCTTGGGATCTCTACCATTCAAGCAGAAGTCATTAGCATAGGGTGAAAAAGCACTTGATTCTCTATTTGGCTGGAGAAAATGCGCCTACGAAACAAAAAGAAGATTTGTTTGCAACAAATTGTCAAGATTAATTGCCCCCAATTTACTGATTTGTTACTTATCTTTCAAATACAGCTTCCTTTAATTTTCAAGAGTCAAAAGCAAATGGTAAGCAGTAGCGAAGTAATTTCACTTAATGTACATTTTCAAGTAGGCTATCTTTACTTTACCGCATTTTAATTTTTGGGAAACTTTTACTTCATTTCTAAGCACCAACAGCTTTTTAAATGCAGCATTTCAGAAAAATGTTCCATTCCTCATTTATTTTGAAATTCGAGGTCCAAGCACAAACTCTGCTTAGTGGCCAATTATAATTATTTTATTGATCATGTCAATGACAGTGTTGATTGCCTACAAAACGATGAAATAAATATTAACCCTATCCCTAACCTTAACATTGTATAGCATTGGTAGCAAATCCTGGTAGATACCATTAGTGATTGTTACAATAAGATCAGTCCTTGTTTTTTGTAAACTCAGTTCTGGGGGGTGGGGGAGAAATCAAACCTTTGGGCAAGAGTTCATAGATGACTCATTCTTCTGAGATGTTTATTTTCAATGAATCAATTGTACCAATTCCCAAATTGCACTGCCTGATTTATTTGTGATTTTGACTGATCCGACTGTAGCACTTAACAAAGCTCTAACCTACAGCAGAGTACAGTAGACATTAGACTCCTATATCTCTTAAAATAGATGTTATGAGAAGAGGATGGAGTATACAAAATAAAATAAAATAAAATAAAAAAGAATTAAATCTCACTCTTGGCAAGATGTTGTAAAACACCCTCTGCTGGTCTTCCCTCTGGCCTCTTCTTTCCCTGCCAAGCAATGAGCGAGTGGCTGTTACCATATGCCATTCTCCTTCTGAAATGTATGATGAAATACCAGAGGCAAATTACACTAAGTGAAATGAACTACAGACCGAATGTTATCACTAACAAAAGCATGCAGAATCTGCTACCAGACCTGTATTGTCTTTAGTTCTGGAGGGGTTAAATCGTGTGAACTCCACTTGCTCACTTGAAGGCCAGTCTAAGCTTTCTTGCATGGGTGAACTACAATGTGAACGATCATAGAAACTAAAAAAGATGGTCATTTTCACCAGGTCAAAGTGTAATGATTATCTTATATGGTAAAAGATTACATCTCACCTCACAGGACTAGTATGCCTGAACAAAGAAATGATTTGTAGAGCTGGTTTCTGTGGAGGAGTTGTAGCGTAATCCAAGTCCCAGAACAATGCAGCCATCTTTCCTGGATTCCTGAATATTCTTATACATACAGCCAAGATGTATGCAACAGCCAAGATGATAACATAATCATTTTCCTTCAAGACAGCCTTCCTGATGTGTTTAAGTCATCATCTGAAATGTGTTTGTGGATTTGGAGGACAAAATGATGGTACAGACTGCTCCAATTCATCTGAGCTAGCGGAGAAAGCAGGGGAAGAGCTGTGTGGGAACAGAGGATGGGATTGTGTTGTCTGTTGTTAGTACTGTGCTTGTTTGCTCCAGGCAACATAATGCTGTTCTGTGCACTGCGATAAACTGAAAATAAAAGATTAACATTTAATATATGGCTTCCAGAATATTAGCTAGAAATCCTACTGAAAACATGGATCTAAATAAATCAACGATTTCTGCTCGATCTCAGCTTCATGCTTTAATTGCAGCAAAAGGGCAACATACAAAATACTATCAAATTCTGAAATCCAACTTCTCCAAACTGCTGGACGGGAACCTGGAACCTATCCCAGCGTCTTGGGTTACAGGCTCTGAAATTCCTAATAATTAAAAAAAAAAAGAAGCTAAGTCAACAATCTTGATTTTCTACTGATATTGTAATCTGTATTGATATTGTATTTGATGAAACAGCTTACAATAATACATGCTAATTTCCGAATTTATTTCATAAAGGAAATCAGGAAATATTCTGCCATTTACACTGAAGCAAAAATATCACACTTAAAAAATGTTCTTATCCTCCAGCGGACAACAGTAGTATTGCAGCCTTCATCTGTCATTCACATTGGAAATAAATGGCTGATATTTTTTAAATTGCGGTTAGATATTTGGCATGTTTCTTGAATGTCCTGTTTGTGTGTATCAAGTTTTGTGAAGTTTGGATGTTGCTCTCACAAGATACAAGCTATTTAGCCATTATAGGCCAAAATAAATCACCCGAAAATATATAGGTTAAACATGAGTTAAACCATACCAAAAAAAAAAGACATTTTTCTTTTTCTTTTTTTTTTGTGTGTGTGTGTTCCACAGAAGAAACAACCTTAGGATCCTAATGGGATCAAAAAAAAGAAAGAAAAAAAAGAATCCTCTAAGAATCATACTCAATAAACTAAATTTTCCTACTGAATATTATGTACAGTAGTATTGGAAATCTTGTCTTTATTAGAACTTTAATATCTTACTATAAGGCATGCATATAAATGCCACATCAGATGTAGCATCTGTGCACCTCTGAAGCGCAAGGATTTTGTTGATCCTGATTTCATTTGTAACAGCCAGATATGTCTTATTATTCTGATTTTATAGTTTAAATTAAAAACTAAGAAATGTATAACATGCAGTTGCTTGAATGTCTGTCATTGATCATAAGGTGCTACTACATTTTTCCATTGTGCTCCCAATTTAATTAGGAGCACACGTGGTCCTAAACAAACATTAAGCATGGAGCCCTGTTTATACCTTTGTATGGCTTTGAAAGATGAGGGGGGAAACAATCACATCATGTTTATGTTTATTGTGCTGACAGTCAAACACCTTTACAAAATTACCCAGCATGGAAAAATATTATAATAGTTATCATCACAGAACCCAGAACTGCAAAACTAAAACAGCCAGGACAACAAAGCTCCCAACATAATGATCACAAGTCGTTTACTTATTATACAGTACAAAACCTCAATAAGGCGATTTCAAATTAACAGTGCAAACACTGAATTTGTGCATAAGGAGCACTGGCTCAAATATCCCACACACCATTCTCAGTCAAATTGGCATATATTTGCTATTAACAGGGGCTGTTCAGCAGCTCATGTTTGCATGCAAAAAACACACAACATGGGAATGTGAGGCATAACAGTTTAACTAACGGTGTTTGATGTGAATTAAAATAGTGCGTGATTAAGACAGAACACAAAACACACATTTTTCTTATATCAGGAGCTATGCAATGTTATTAAAACAGTACTAAGAAAAGTGCAAGAGGTTTTTGTTGTTCTGTGATTCGATTCAGCTTCAGTTTATGGGACTGTTAATAGTGTGCACTTCAATTCAGTTCATCCCCAAACACGTTTGGTCACAAAAATGAAGTAAAACGCAGGAAAAATATCTGGCAACTATCACAAACAGACTACGAAGTTCCAGATTTTCATTAGTATTCAAAAGCATGGCTTAACATATCTATCAAAACAAGACGACTGTAATGATTTTCATCTGCAGGGTTAATGTTCATGAAACGAAGCTAATCTTTTACTAATCAACCCCTAAGAGCAAACTGCTTAAATAAAAATCTATTTACAGTGTAAAAATACATGCAGCTTTTCAAAAGTAGTGAGAACAACAACATAGCGAGGGGCTTCAGCAGGTAAATTCACAGGCTTAGATGTTCATCAGTAGGACTTGTAGTAAATGTTGAGGCCAGTCAGTCCATTCCATCGGTTCATTCTCTCCTACCTTCATCTATTCTCCATGTAGAAACAAAAAAAGGGAAACCAGACAGTCTGTGCAGAAAATGACAATTCTGAAGATCCACAATGCCTTTCATTTCCCCGGAAGAACGTTGGTCAGAATGTCAATAAAATTGTCCAGGCCCCAGAGGTACCCGTCCTCTCTGTTGCCCTCCACCCACGGGCTGCGATGGTCCAGGGTAAGAGGGGGCGGCATGGGCACAGTCTTTCCAAAGTCAATCATCCAGATTCCAGCCTTGCCAGTCAGATCATGGATAAATAATAAGGAGCTGCCCACCACCTGCAGGAAAACACAGCAAGACCATCCCTATTAAAGCCTGTATGATTCCTGAACAAAGTGGATTTGGAAAATGAAGATGCATCTCACCTCATGTGCTTTAAAGAAATCTGATTTCTCCAGCACAGCTCGTAGTTCCTTCAGGCGTTGTTGGTAACTTCTCTGTGTGAACAGAAGAGCTAAACAATTAACTTGTTTACATAATAGTTAAACAGTTAAATGGATTAATGGTTAAAAGAGGCACAGGCAGAGGAACCATTATTTCAACCAAACAGCCATTATTAAAACTAAATTCAACATGTTTAAAAGCAAGATGTAAAATAGAATTCATTTTTATTTATACACACAATTATAACAATAATTACATTTATCTACTCATATTTTTACTAAAACATTTTAAACATTAAGAAAAACAGTACATGTTATTTCCAAGAAACAAATAGTTTGTCTTCATGATTATAATAATCAATAATTATAATTTCAATTTATAAATACACATTTGAATTAATAAATAATAATGAACATATTGTAAAAATTCACTATATTGCCCAGTTCTAACACAAATTTGCGCTGATATTTAAATTCTGTTTTATACAATAAGCTGCTAATTATTTTCATTTTGTGGCCAATAAATAATAAATGGCCCATATTAAAATTCAATACTATTTTGTCTAATTAAAAAAAAAGAAAGAAATAAAATCAAACATTTTAAAAGCTGCAAGTGAATTCAGGCATCACAAAATTATAAGGTACAGAAAAATTCCAATTGTATTGACAAAAATATTACATTTAACAATTTTATTAAAAAAAACAATTTTATTTAAAGATTTACAATTATATATTCAATACTGACAGATATCAATAAATTAAGACATAATATTAAATATATATATATAAAATTTTTTGATAAATATTGTAAATATTGCCCAGTTCGAACACAAATTCATACCAAGATTAACATGTTGTTGTCCACAAAGTCCTCCAGGGCTTGGATGACCTCATCTTTGTACTTTGTTCTCTTGAAGTTAGTGTTACAAGTGCCATCTGATTTCTGAAGACAGATCAAATATATCAAGACATTATATCGAAGGCCAAACATAAAACTTAGCCATCACAAGAAAAGATCAAATAAGATACTAGTAAGCATTTCCAGTCAGTATTGGTTTGAATAGTTTATTGACCTCTGTATAAATTCAGAGGTTTCCTGAATCATGTCTACCTTGATGCCCTCGATGCGAAAGCCCAGCGTGGCTGTTGAGCTGAGGGTTTCTCTCCACTGCATGTATCTGGTTTTGAGTACCGCCTGCTGGGCCCGCTCCTCCTCAGTAGGGGCGTCCGGGTCCACTGCTATCATTTTTTCATACATGTCTTTGCGTGGCTGAGGACACTCGCAGGCCTTCCTCAACTCTTCCTCCAGGTAAGTCCTAAAAGCACATACAGTAAACAGGACAACATGACCATAGGAATAATTATTTAGTATGGAAACATTGTCGTCTGTATGTTAGAACTGGCTTAACAGGACTGGTCCACTATGACATGAACAGAGCTGCTGGCCACCAGTCATCATATTTCCACTATTGTTTGGACACTGCCGTCTACTGCATTGTAGTCTTATAGTGATGATACACGGGGCAATTTTTTGAGCAATGTTGCTGTCAACGGGCAACCAGGTCCAAGTGAGACACAGGCCCCACGACTGATCTAAAGTATCCAGATAGATTTTTTGATTTGTTGCCCATTCTCAATGGGAAAGTACCCAAGCAACATTGCTCGGCAACCCTGCCTGGTAACATTGCTAAAAAAGTAGCCCTGTGTATCATCACCTTTAGCCACAGACGTCACACTCACAGAAAATCCAGAGTCCACATGCTGACAGCACTGATGATAATTACAAGCTTCAGTCTGAATGCCTGACTGCAACAAGTCCAGCTACACAAGTTATCAAATTTGGCTGGAAATTGTGTTAAAAAAAAATGGGTTGATGATAATAAGTGCTTGTGAGCAGAGATGTGCTGATTTTTTTATTCTGTCGGATACTGATAAGCTGCCAATTAATTTCGCGTTGTGGCCGATTAACAATAAATGGCCCATTTCAATTCAATACTATTTTGTCTAATAAAAAAAAAGAACTAAAATAGTGCATTTTCATTTCATGTTGCCTTTTAAGTGAAGGTTAGATGATGGCAAAGGTATACTGTACAAGTAAAAAAAAAAAGGAAATACAATATTAACAGATACTAATAGGTTAACCAAATCTATAATATCAGCCGATAACTGATATGACACCAATAACTTGTGCATCCCCACTTATGAGGAAGAACAAGTTGTTGGAATTGTCAGATTTTGTCAGGTTTGTGGCATCATATCTTTGAAAAATATTCAGTTTTGTAACTAGATACCCAAAATTGCAAAATTGTAGATTCAACTTTGTTTTCTATTTATTAAGTAGTACTTGTTACTAATTATTTAATTTTGGATTAACACAAATTCAAAATGATGCACTGTAATTTCAGCCATCAAAAATATTGAGCTAAAACAAAAACTGGTTTTGGCCAAAATAGTTTTAGAGGTCCAAAATCATTGACCAAAAAAAGTTTGATTTCTTCTTTTCTCACTTCTTCGATTATGTGTTTTGACTGTGTCAGTTTACTGTGTGTACATAATGTTATAAATATATCAAGAGTGTGGACGCACTGTGACCAAAAATGATGCTAGAGTAGAGAACTTTATCATGACAGGTTTAATGTATCACCTGAGAACACCTTGAACTGCATAGAGTTCAATTTGACCTAAACTGTCCAGTTTTGAGCTAAATGAAAATGTTACATTCAATTTCTGTAAAAAATGTAGTTAGTTTACTAATGGTGTTTTCATGTAGTCATTTGTAAAGACAGCTGTGCCATGACTAAAATATATTTTTTGCATGCCAGTGCATTATTTTGGCATCACCTGCTCCTAAACCACACATAAATACAAAAATAGACTGTGGTTGGTTGCTTTGCATGCTGGTTAGATTGCCTCTTCCTGTTTAAGTAGAGGTTCTTGGCTAAAAAAAAAAGCTGCAATTTGCACCAGTTTTACCAGTTCTGCAAGAAAAAAAGTACTGTGATAAGTGCTGAATTGCTGAATTTATAAATCACATCCTCACCGGCTCCCCATTTTGCAGTCCATGATGCAGGGCGAGTCAAAGTCAGCGAGGAGGTCGTCCATGAGGTTGTAATCCTGCTCTTCACGCTGAGTCACGCCATAGTATCCAGGAATGAAGGGCCGCAGTGAGTCGCTCATGAGCTGCAGAAAACACTGCTTCTCACACTCGCAGTACTTCTTCAGCAGCCTTCCATCACTGCCCGTCTGAAAGTTTCCTAGAGAACCATCAAAAACACGCTGAGTCCGAAAAATGGAATCACCCAACACAGCAACAAAAACACCAAGTAAGACAAATAAAATCTTTAGCTTTATATCCATTTCACATGACCATACAACAATAATGAATTCAAGATTTAGATGTGAAAATGTGAGCTTTCAGACATTGAAAATCATCAAAAGTTCAAGGATCACCAATAACATTGTCAAAAACATCTAAAAGATGAACAAGCAAACCTGCATGGCCGACCACCTGCACCCAGGGAGAGCGCTTTTTCACCGTCACTGGAAGTGGAAACCAGTTCACCATATTCTTGGACTTCTTCCACAGATCAGTCTTTGAAGAGGAGATAGGAAAGAAACAAAAGATGAATGAGACTCAAATGTCAGTTAACACCCTACGACTACGAGCCGCCGCATGGTACACGATGGTTCTGTACAGGGTTGCTTGTTGCTAGAGACTTTTCTTGTCTTCTCTTTTGTTCTCATTTTCTTATCCAGTGAGCTGCACTGGGGCACCGAGTGCATTCAGTCAACTTCAGACTCCAACGGGCAACTCCCTCTCCTCTATTAACCATAGGTCGAGTTTCACCTCATTTGGCAAATCATTGACGACAATCTCGGACTAAACAAAGTCATCAAGCAATACCAAGTGACTGTGATGAAGAAAAAGCTAATCTTAGAAGGAGGTTCATGAAACATTTACAGACGGCACTTGTTTTGCTGCCAGATAAAATGAAGGAGCCAGTGTGGCCACTCACATACATGACAGTCCCAACAAAGAGGTAAAAGTTCTGAGGTAAAACATACAGTTTTTTTTACAAGTATTATGAATGAATATTTTTTCGTTTTGGTGGGTAACCTTGCTTGTCAAATTATTAATATACTGGACTTATTGACCTTGACACAGGCATAAGGGTCTGCATAACTGTTTCTATATGACTGTTTCTATATTTTTTTCCCTGCATACTGGTCGCACATTATTTTTGTGTGCAAGACAAGCGATAGTTTGCCCAAAAATGAAAATTCCACATTCATTTATCCACTCTTTTCTCATTCCAAACTTGTATGAAAATTACTTTCTTCTGTGGAACACATAAGGAATATTTGAAGGAATGCTGCTGGTAACCGAATAGTTTTGGTGACCACTGACTTCCACTGTATGGACAAAAAATAAAAAATAAACAAAAAAACCAAATACTAAGACATTTCTCAAAATATCTCTTTATATTCCAAAGAAGAAATTCATACAGGTTTGGAACAACATGGGGGTAAGAAAATGTTGACAAAATGTTCATATTTGGGGTAAACTATCCATTTTTAAAAAATGGACCAGTTATGCACTGGTCCATTTGCACCATAAAAATAGCAAAACTATTTTTACTTAGTTTTTTTTAAGTAAACTAAGCTTTTAGTTTTAATTACTTTTTCTTATTTGTAAGTCGCTTTGGATAAAGGCGTCTGCTAAATGACTAACAGTTAAAGTAAAGTAAAAAAATCAGTTCTGCTGCTCACCCACACCTCTTCCTGACCGACTTGATTCGCTGATTCCTTCCTGTCCGCCGTTTTGATGTTGGCAAAAAAAGGTCTACAAGATCCCTTGAGCTGACGTTTCATAAGCCTTTCCATCCTACTGTACACAATAACCTATGCCACTGTAACACATGACTGTATGAGTTATAACAACATACAGTAACAATGAGATAATCATAGTCTATCAAGCGTAACGATCCTCCAAGTGTCAGCACTCAGTATGAAGCCACTAAACCTCCATCCCTGTACAGTTCTCTCTGCTCTCCAAACTCAAACACGCACTCACTCTTGGCTAGTGGAAAACCAGTCAGACAAGAATGACATTCTCCAGAACAAAGCAGGAGAGGCCCACCATACAGAGCTGGAGGTGCATCCATCTGTTGACCTTTTAAGTTCAGTTCGGCATTCACTCGCTATTGTGATTTTCTCAATGGGCAAGTTTTTTTTTTTTTTTACCTTAATGACCCATAGAATCAAATCCCATTCAGTATTATCATCAAAACTAAGGATTGGAGACTGTATAACTCCTACAACAGCACAATGCAGACAATATTAAAACACCATTATAGTTGCAATGATAAATATTCCTTGTTGATTTTAGAACATGTCATTGAGTTTATTTGACTCACTGTTATCACAATGATGTTGGCTGCTCTGCTTTCACTTGAACACCTTCTTAAGAGACATTTGTACTACTCAGATGCACTTCTTTACAATACAAACCTCTAACTCCTCCAATATCATCAGAACATGAGAGGGGAAAAAAGTAGTTTAGAAAAACGTGTGGAATTTTCCCCTCCATTTAGAAACAATGATCTCATGACCTGAAGCCCATAGTGTTAATCAGTTATCATGAGGATTGTTCAACAACTGCATATTTCAATCTGCAGCATACACTTCTGTGCACATTTGTATTCAATGCACCTGCAATAAATAAAAAAAAGCTACCACGGTATCTATAGGCTAGTACAAGCTTCTGTTTGTTAACATTGGTTAACGACATCAGTTAACAATAACGAACAAAGAAAAAAATACTTCTCAAACATTTATTAATCTTAATTCATATTTACTTAAACATTTACAAATTTTTACAAAATTTGTAACTGTTAATATTATTTAATGGACCTGAGCTCACAGGAACTAATAATGATCAGTTGTATTTTTAGTAAATGTATTGTTAGTTAACAAAATAAATCACAAAAAGTACCATGGTAACATGTTTTGTTGTTGTATCATGATAGCACCAAGGTACAGTATAGTTACTAGTATCTAGCTACAAGTATACACCCAGTAGGGCCACTAACTGAATAGACACTAGTAACTATTAATTATACACTTTTATGTAGTCCTAAGTGACTAGTTAGTAGAATGTTACTAGTAATTTTACTAATAGTTTGATTGAACTATGAAGTAGCCAGTCTGACTAGTCATTATTAATGACAATTAAAACAACAACAACAACAAACAGTATCTAGTCAGTTAAAATGTTACTAATACCAATCGATATGTACACTGTAAAAAAAATTCTGTAAAATTTACGGTAAAAAACCGGCAGCTGTGGTTGCCGGAATTTTACCGTAACAAATACGGTAGCAACGTTTTAGGTTTTACGGTTTTAACTTAAATTTACAGTTAAACAAAAACGGTATACTACCGTAAAATTGATGTCTAATACATGTAATGTCCAATACAGTTTTTCACCGTATATAGGAAGGGAATTTACCGTTAACCATTTAACAAGTTTTTACTGTAGCATTTTTACAGTCTTTTACCGTTAAATTCACGGGCATTTTTTACAGTGTACCAGTGTCATGTAAATAGGTAGCTTCTATTAAACATGTACTAGTAAAGCTGAAATAAAAACAAGTAGCCTATTTTAATAAAGCACCTAGTCACTTATAAAACTGACATTAGTTTTCAAGGGTGTATACTGAGAAATTGTACTTAAGTTCAAGTATAGATACTATGACAAACATTTTACTCAGTTAAAAGTCTAAGTACCTATAAATAATAATAATAATAAAAAATACTCAGTGTCATGTAAATAGGTAGCTTCTATTAAACATGTGCTAGTAAAGCTGAAATAAAAACAAGTAGCCTATTTTAATACAGCACCTAGTCACTTATAAAACTGACATTAGTTTTCAAGGGTGTATACTGAGAAATTGTACTTAAGTTCAAGTATAGATACTATGACAAACATTTTACTCAGTTAAAAGTCTAAGTACCTATAAATAATAATAATAATAAAAAATACTTGAATGAAAGTAAACATTTCCTAACTTTTTAAATAGACTTTTGATGCTTGAAAGTGCAATTATTCGATTTTAACAGAACTCTAGTAAAGTACAAATTCCTCAAAATTACACGTAAAGTAGGATATAGTAGTAAAGTAACTTTGTAATACTCCAATACTTTACACCTCTGCCTAGTGACTAACTGAATAGATACTAGTTAATACTGGAAATCTTATTTAATGAACATGAAAAAACAAAAAAAAGAGTCAAGTCTGGTCGCTACTGGATTACCAGGGACGAGGCGGGGGAGCCGCTGAGCCCACTGTCCGAGCATATGGACTCCTCGTCGGGGTGATGAGAGCCCGAGCAGGGTCCGCGGGGGATCTCGTCACACTCGGTGACACACGGCTCGCAGGTAACAATCAGTTCAGGCACAGCAACGCGAGCGCGTCTGGAGAGTTGCTCCTCAGGATGGCTGTGGTGGACATCACCCATACCCGCGCAGGGTGCCGGGGTATCGGGCGTTTTAGTCATCACGCTGCTTCTGATCTACAAGATCATTGAGGTTGTTGATGGGTTTATCCAGATTAGGGCCAAACCCAAATCGTAACCGGCTCGCGCTGGGCACTGCCGCACCTTGCGTGTGACGCGTCGCACTGCTGCAGAATAAAAGCAATATTGGGCCACTCTCAACGTTAAGGTGCCGTGATCACATTCTTTTAGCCTCTGAAAATTATTAATAATAATCACCTGAAAGATTTAAAGAACCTACAAATATTCACGTACAAACAACATGCGTCTTTCAGCAGTATTGCAAAATGTATCATTTGCTCAGTGCATTGGCGTACTGTTAACGCGTTACGTTAACAGACTGCACATCTTTGCCCCGCCCTTTTATCTTTAAAGCAACAGAGCCAAAAATGAACAGGTCAAAACACTAAATCAGATTTACAGCGCCACCTAACCTGTGGTCGACAACGTCCTTTAATACTGGCTTAAAAACCTCAGTACAGGATGAAATAATTTGTGCCTTGATGCTTTTCTTAATATGCCTTTAACATATTTAATAATGTCTCTAAAAAGGGCGTTTTGCATTTGGGTAAAGTACTTAAAAGCACAGTTCACTCAAAAATAAAACCTTTTGAGATGTTTGAGGATGTGAAACTCTATAAAAGTATTCACAATTCACGAAAGTTGCCCACACGATCTTCTGGAATCATGCGACAACAATCGTGTAAAAAACAGGGTGAAACATAAGTCATTATTTAATGGAAATCTTTGACATACTGTCATGATAAAGCAACGTTTGATTCTGCAACACACAAGTCATTTTAGTCCAACTGATGCACAATGTCACAAAATTCCTTTAGCTGTGACTATTCAGGACAGCTCTTGTACCTGCTGAAGTATACTGTACATCATATAGCAGATTGTAATCTATTGACAACCATGTCATTTTATAAATCAAGAAAGGTTTAACAATTCTGGCCTTATTACCACAATTAAAGACAAATTTAATGCATTTGATATTCTACATACAAGATTTTGGTGGGGTCACATTAAAAATAAGAGACACAGACTTCGTGAGAAATGGCAAAAATGATTAAAAATGGCCACAACTGATGCAACGTTAGATGCCAAAAGACATGATCTCTGCAGCATCTTTACAGTTATGCATTTGGCAGATGCTTATGTAAAGCAATTTACATAAAGACATACATTTAATCACTACCTTGGTATCAAATCTGTAACCCCGGTGTTGCTAATGCCATGCTCTATCAGTTGATTTATGGGAACAATAACCTGTATAAATAAAATGCATCTCACATTCTGTTAATGCTCAATGATATAAGATATAAATTCTAGAGTGTCTGTAAAGAATAGACATGAACAACAAAATACTTTTATATAAAAAAACCTTTGTTTTCAGTATCTCACAAAAACAAAACATGAGAGCATCTAAAACGGACATAAAACATATACACTAATCATATATAAAAAACAACAACAACAACAATGGTCAAACAAACACCAATTCATAAAATGTACACATGAATGTGATAAAAACAGTATATCCTGAGGTCATTCTTTTGGACACTTCTGGTTTACTTCAAGTCTGATATGGCAACAGTTTCAAGAACCTCCTTCACAAAACTGGTGTAACTGCATTTTGAGTCAAGCCCAAAAGTTACATTAGGGATAAAGAAAACAAACGGCATTCGAGTCTCATTAGTATAATTGACAGACATGTATAACTAGTATAAATGTTACAGACATGTCTGTACACAGTGTTTGAAAGAAATTATTGTCCAAGATTTTCAGTCTCAGTCTTTGTGCAAAAAGCCTTGATTGACATCTGAATCCACCAGGATTAGTGTCCCGTGTCAAGGTCCCGCATGTAGTCCTGCAGGGCCTGGAGTCGAGCATCAATCTCGGACAGGTCAGCACCCGTGTCAATAGATGTGTCTGAGTAGAAAAAATACACTTGGCTTACATGTATATACTATTGGTTACAGACGAATATATAATAATAAAAATACAAATAATTAAGTAGGAAATTATGTGGTACCTGCCGCTCTCATCCTTTGGGCCGGGGTGCTACACATTGGTTTTTTGTTTACGTGTCTTCCTCTGGACTAGATGGGAAAAAAACAGCAATTACAATTATCTGAGACCTAATATTAACAAAAACTTAAATCAAAACACCCTAATGTTTCACATTGTTACTCACCACAGCTGGACCATTATATGCCAATTTCCTTCCTCTGCAAAAAAAATGAATAAACAAATAAATATCAAAAACAACAATAATATCAGTCTAATTTGCTATGAGTTAAAAAGTTAATTGACTAATTTGATATTAGAACTAGTTAATTTAACATCATAAAATAAGAGAACATGATTTTTTTTGTTTTTTTTGTTTTTGAAAGAAGCTGCTTACCCTCACCAGGCAACGTTTATTTGATCAAGTAAAACAGTAAACAGTAATACTGTGAAATAGTATTACAATTTCATATAATTTAATAACAACTTTAAAACATCTACATGTTAAAACATTTATTCTTGTGATGCAAAGCTGAATTTTCAGCAGCTATTACTGCAGTCTTGAGTGTCACATGATAAGTGTCTTCATAAATCATTCTAATATGGATTTGTGCTCAAGAAACATTTTTATTATCAATATTATAATTATTTATTATTATCAATGCTGAAAACAGCTGTGAAATATTTTTGTGGAAACCATGATACATTTTTAAGGATTCTTTGAGTAGAAAATAGCATTTAATTGAAATACAGTATTATGTTCTTGTATTATTAAGTCTTTTCTGTTACTTTTGGTCAATTTAATGCATCCTTGCTGAAAAAAAGTGAACAGACCCGATTTAATAAGGTTTCAGATAGAGGGTAGAAAATGGTAATGTAAAATTAAATTACAACTTTTTGTATATATTAGTCTTGACTAATAAATATGGAATGCAAAAAATGCAGTAAAAGTGTAGGCTCCTCTACACCTTGTTATTTGGCAGGTTTGATCTGATGAACCAAGTGTCCTGAAATAATTAATTAGCCAGCTGACATCACATTTAACCTGGCCAACAGTACTTGGATAAGCAACCTGTTTTGTTTATTGACTTGCCTGCTATTTAGAGGCCTAGCAAGCTCTTCAAACTCAGCTACTGATCCTTCTGAAGAGCACCGACTCCTCCTGCTCTCCACAGACACACTCCTCCCCCTGCCAGCACTTCCTGCTCGCATCAGCTGAGGAATGGGCTCTGTGGAGCGTGAACGCCCTCTTTCCGACGGTGAAGCTAACATGTCCCTTCTAATCTTCCTCTGACTGTTGGAAATAAAAGCATTTTTTTTCAATACCGGTGCCAAATCGATACTTTTAAAACGGTTCTGGTGCCTAAACCGGTACTTTTAAAAAAATAAAAATAAATAAAAATTCCCCAAAAATTGATAGATTGGCCATTAGCACTATAAACACATGATGTCCGTTTCATTCATACTGGATGCCAGAGGGCGCCCTCACACAGAAAATCCACATATCCAATTACAGAAGAAGCGGAACTCATGATCCTCCAGGAAATCCCTTATATGGACAAAGACATGCTATTATAGCTGTAACTGAGTAAACAGAACATATAAACGTTTTGAATGATAAAACAAAGACAATAAACACTCGACTGCGACTATAGTTTATCTGTGTTATTCAAGCCATCTCTGGTATTTTTATAATAATTAAGTATATTTATAATCCATTGCTAATCGAAGTATTTTTTAAAGTAGCCTATGGAACATATTTTCTGCCTCATTCTGTGACAAGAAGCCAGATCACAAAAGGAAGCATTTGACTGGTGTTCAAAAAAAACGAACACTTGCTTTCTAATCTTTTTGTATTCTATCTGTTTTCTTTTCATTTATTATACAATTAATAAAAGCAAAAAAGACCTCTAACACTAGCTTGCTCTATTCTTTTTCTATTCTATCAGTTTTCTTTTTATTTATTATATTATTTAAAAAACCCTTGCTACATTCACTATAAACAGCATTTATTTTAAACGTCAAGCATACACAACTTTATTTAAAGCAGAAGTGAAACTAGCAGACTGGGTGAAATGCGCTAGGCTGTAAGTGTCTCTCTCATTCTGCACCACGCGCTGCGTTTATTTTACGCGCTGCATATGCTTGCTTTAAGGCCAAAGTATACTTCGGTTACTTCACTGCGCGTGACGCAAATTACATCACCAAAATAGTATGCGTGCACTCGTATAATGTATAACGAGTGGTTCCCTGCATTATTTTAGGAAAACGTTTTGTGATTACAGTATTGAGCTGCTGCAATGGAGCAGCTCTAATGTGCCATTAAAATGAACAGTGAAAGTAACAAAAGCTTATACAATACATTTTAACAGGTATAATTAAGTGTGGAAATAACTGAAGGTAACTGAAGCCAACTAACATGATTCATATTATTATTATTTTATTTCTGTACCCAATATTTAAAAAAATTACAAATGCTGTGAAAATCCAGGTATCGGCGAGTACCAAAAATGAAAGTATCGGTATCGGACTCGTTCTGAAAAAAGTGGTATCGGTGCATCCCTAATTTCTCAGTCGGGAAATTATTTTTCACGTGCGGTGCCGGCGATGATGCTTCTTACATCCGTTTCGGAGAACCAGAGGACAAATATTTCAATCGATCGCTCAGGCATGGCACCGAAATGAGGCACCGAAATCTGCATTCTGATTTGGTTCTAGTACATACCGGTTACATAGGTACCGGTGCCATATTGGTACTGGGTTTCGGTACCCAACCCTAGGTGCAGCTGCCTACAAATAAATTCTACCAGATTATAACTTGTCAAACAGACATAAGACTCATTTTTTTATCAGCCTGATGCCAAAAGTCATACACTTTTTTTTCTTACACTGATGTACCATATCCATGACTGAGGATCAACATTTGAGAAAACGAATTCATGCAAGGGACAAAGAAAGCATCTAGTTCACACTTTTCAAAGTAAACTGTATTACTGCACACAGACAGGGCAATGCTTGTAGGAAAAAGACAACAAATAAAACACTAAACAGCAGAAACGCAACAGAAAAGATAACTTCAAACTGAAAAGGTGAAAGTGTCTTACTTCTTCATCTCAGCCTCTTTTTGGCGTCGTTGTCGGTCTTGAATGTAGGCCGTAGGGTCAAACCGATGCACTCGTGACCCTGTCATGAGAGAACACAAGACTTGAATCAAATGAAAAGTCTATAAACAGGGCCTCTGCCTTTGTTTCTTGACTTCTCTCTTATCTTCACACATTTCACCTGTTGGAGATGGCGAGGGTCTCGTGATGTAATTCCGAGACCCTGAAGAGGGCCTCCTAATTCTCTCCTCTGACCTCCGAGCCCTGTCCTCCATCCTCTCCCTCGACCCAGAGCGTGCTCTTACCCCCACACGGGTCAAACTGCGCTCTCTGGATAAAGACCGATGAACCTCCCCATCACCTCTAAGCCCGCTTCGGCCAGACATGACTGGAGTTGCCCGACTGTCAAAATAGGAAGAATGAGTTGATTAACATGTGCTCAAAAAATGTTAATAAATGCAAAAAAAAAAAAGACACAGATGGCACTTAATTAAGCTTACCCACGTCGTAACAAGGCCAGCTCAGTGGTCAGACTTTTAACACGTATCCGTAGAGCCCGTTCTGATGCCCTGAGTTCCTCCAGCTACCAACAAGAGTGAATTTCAACATTTAAGTGGGTGCTAATACTATGCATGAGTGTTTTACATTGTCAGCTTGTCATCTCATGACCATACAACACTAATCTGCTTAGAGTCACCTGTTCCAGAACGAGGAGCTGTTCCTGGCTCCTCTTGCTTGCAGAGCGCTGGCTTTTTGCCCTTTCCTTCAGCAGCTGTTCCTCCAGGCTGTGCACTGCCTCTCTGAGCCCACGGGCCCCAGGAGCAGAACCAGCCCCTACCATCTGTTGACGATCCAGAGCCTTGGCCAAGGCTTCCTTTTCATCTCTCACCAAAGCCAACCTGATGAAGGGGGCATTAAACAGAAGGAAAAAGACTTGAAAACACAACATTCTCTTTTTACTCACTGTGGGTAAAATGTTTTTGTTACTTTACAAATCCTGCAAGTCTAATTGGTAGAATATTGTGTCAAAGTATGCTAATTTTTACAGATTCATTTACTGAATTAAAAGGTTCAATTTCCCTTTAGTTTTAGTTTATTTTTATTCTGTTATTTGTAACATTAATTTCGAAGTAATTCAACTCAGTACAAAGCAAATCCTTATTTTAACAGCAATGTTTTAAAATTCTTTAAAGGGATAGTTCATCCAAAAATGTTTATTCTGTAATCATTTACTCATGTCATTACAAACCTGTATTATTTTCTTTCTTCTGTGGAACACAAAATAAAATTGAGAAATGTTTTTTTTGTCCAAACAATTAAAGTCAAAGGTAACCCAAAATGGTTTGGTTACCAATGCTCTTTAAAATACTTAACTTTATGTCACACAGAAGAAAGTCAGTCCTACAGGAATGAAATGAGAAATTATGACAATTTTATTTTTGGGTGAACTATCACTTTGAGGCCTTTGACAGATACACTGCTATCTAATAAAGATTTTTCAAGCTACAGCAATGTACAGGATTTTTCTTTCTTCTATTGTGCTGACTGTGCCCTGTGCACCTGCCAGCAACTAACCAGGTGTGCAAAAGGTGTGTGTGCTTTCCCCCCCCCCGAAAGCATGATAAAAACACTAAGTACATATTTCATTAGAAAATAACTGACTCTGCACGGAGCTTGCGTGTTTCCTGGTCTGATACTTTGTGGTCTCCTCTCAGTCCCAGTGTTTTCAGCTCGGCCCTCAGAGCTCGGATCTCTCTTTGAAGCTCTGCAGGATCAGGTTTGCCAAGATATGGAAGTGGAAGAGGATAGTGTATCCTACAAAAATAGAACTTTTTAAAAACTGGCCTATTAAGAGCAGATTAAAACAGACTGAGTGAACAAAACTACACAGACCTGTCAAACTCCACAGTGTAGATGAGGATGAGGTATCGTTTAGCACTGAGGGCAGGAGACTGTGGCTGAGCACGAGGTCGGCCAACTACACCTGCCTTTCTGTTCCGCAGAAGCTCGAGGTCAGAATAGGTCAAGAGGTCAAGGGTCACCGATTCACTGGACTGCAAAAGAAAATTAAGAGAGTAAATAAGATTTTTTTCTTTTTAAAAAAAAAATGTGATTATTAACATAAAAGTCTGGTTAATCACTTTGTAGACATTTTTTTATTTTGTCAATAAATCAAGTGCATAATAAGCCAAATTAATCAAAATAAAGCTGAAACAGCAAATTAACTTTAAAATAAAAAGAAATAAAGACAAATATAAATAAAGATAAATAAAATGCAGTGCATATCTGTTGCTTTCGTTGTCGTGAACTGTTAATTTGCATATAGTACAGGAACTGTAGATCGGATTTATATCCTTTTCGCGGAGACACATTTATGTGGCCAAGTGTAAATGTATAAGTTTTAACAAATCACACAGCTATACGATTAGTAAACACACATGAAGTGACCAGGTGTAAACAGGCCCTCATAACGACCATTTGAGAACACAAACAACGCTACTCCCAAACTTGTAATGAGACCTTGAGATGCGCTTATAAACCAACTGTTGTCAACAAAAGAGAAGCTTTTCTTTGTCTGAAAATGAAGAAATTAAGACAGTTAAATAAAATTTTAGTACTGGAATTTTACAGCTGTAAAAAATAATTATTTTTCCTAAATAGTATTGCTTTCATTGTACAGAGACATATTACAACAGTAATTTTTCAATATAGGAATAATAATAAGAATTAAAAAAACAACAATAATTATTCTTAATATTTTATAGTTATATTGATGTATAATAGCAAGGCAAATTGTGCAAATTATGCAGCTGCACAAAGAAGTACAAAAAAAATCTGGATTTAAAAATAAATAAGAAAATAAATCACAATTGTTGTTGTTGTTTTTTTTACCCCAAAATGTCCAGCCATAGTGCATTTATTGAATGACCAGCTTTAAGAATCAAGACGCCATAATAAATAGGATTTTATGGCTTTTATTCTTTGGACCCACCATGTTGACAGCAGACTCAAGCATACTGCAGAATACTGGAAACTGTTTAAAATTCCCAGTTTTCCGGGTCAGGTCCTCAATATCTAATAATAATAATAAAAAAGTTGTAATGACATAAAACAACATTTCATGTAAGCAAAAACTAAATATCAGTTTTAAAAGCTCAACTTACAGGCTGGATCGAACTCTCCTCTCCACTGGTCCGCTGTAACGACATCTGAAATCTCTACGATTAGTAACCGCTCTGCCAGCTCGACCTTGACGGCAAATTCAGCACCCCGAAATTTCATTTCTTCCTGCACAACTTTGTCAACCTCCATTGCTTGCCACTGACAGCCTGAAGGAATCATTGCACAGGGTTCAATAACAGAGTCATTGCAGTTCATGCTGTAATCAGCATTTCTTGATCACAGCCATGTTACAGATAGACAGACAAATAGACAACTACTGTATATAGAAATATACAGACATACTTTGTATCATAACACAGCTCATATATAGAGAACAATCATATCGTTATCAGATCAAAACAGTCATTTTAACCACACAGTTTTCATTCTGAAGGTTTGCAGTGATTGCTTTATGTTGTTCATGTCTAACACACACCGAGCTGTGATGTCCAGGCAGGATTTGGGTCATGAACCATTTCAATGAATGAGACTGATTTACACTTCACTGAATTTCTTTGTATCTTAGATAAATAGAGGTTGTAACCTCGTTTATTCACGAATCAGTATGCAATACAAGTTCTTCTCAGCATGTCAGCTAAAAACTGATTTAGAACTTGCTAACCTTGAAGACGTGCCAAAAGACTGCCAACGCTAGTCACACAATAACACTATAAAATAAATCGCATGAATAATAAAGACATCACACATCGTGGTTTTGAAGGCTACAGAGGAAGATGGGAATACAGAGGATGAGAAATGTGCGTAAGTTACTGTTATGACAGATGAATCTCAGACCATACACAACTAGCACGCTAGCAACATACCAGTTATTGGTGGAAATGTGTTGGGCAGGCACGAGCTGTTCGATTAAAACTCTACATTTAAAGCGTCTAAGAAATAACTAACAAAAACAGAAAACAGATTAAAAGCTATTCTATGTTAATTTATCAAAAGCATGTTCAGTAAACGGGTCGCTACTGAGCTCGCCTCGAACAACTGAAAACAGCGGCTCAATGACCGGGAATTTAAAACTCCCGCCCACAACTGTTTACACTGGTCAACTCGTGTAGATGTTGATGTTCTATTGACTGTTCTGCCTGTCAATCAAAAGAAAATATTTTTTCATTGTTGCAACGCCCTTTAGGCAACCCTTCACGCCCATAAAAGTGATTTTTAGGAGCATCAGTTTAAGGATTTCTCATTCAATTTATATATTTTACCATGTCAAGCATTCTTTGAAATTTGAATATTACGTTGACACATACGACCCTTTTTGTGAAGTTTTGTATGAAACTATCCGACATTTATTTTGTGATTAGCCTACTTCAGTTTATTGGGAGTGCTTTGATTGTCCAGAATGTTTCATCTGACTTTTCTTTATCTTATAGGCATAGATTATTTTTGGTCTTTATATTAATGACAACAATTTGGAATCATAATCAAATTGTAATCAAATATTTTGTTTACTGGAAAGTGTACAATTAATTGAAGGAATTCGTACATGATGTGAATACGTGTAAACCACACTTTAATGTCTTTAAGCATAAACTGAATTTGTATTTAGGTACAATCTCTCGTCTATTAATAAGACAGCGATCAAAACATCTAGATATGTATACGTTTGACATTTTTTATTTATAAGTTTTCCTCATAGTCTTTATATTCCATCGAAGTCTTTAATTAGGCCACAAGAGGGAACTATTGCTCTACTGAAGCATAATGCTAGCAACATCAAGGTCATGGGTTGGATTCACCGGGGTCACACGTGTTGAGAGTATGTGCCAAATAGATAAATGTAAATAAATATTATAGCGAAATACAATGCAGATATACAGAGGCAGTTCTAAAGAAGGTCACAGCTTTTTTTTTCATCACAGTATTTAAAAAAAACATTTTTACTACTCATTTTACAAGAGTTGGGTGTGTTGAAAAAAAGAGTACATTTATAAATAACATGAATTCACTGGCGTTTACATTTGCTAATTCGCATATACATGGTGTGCCTTACAGAGCACGACACTGAGGTCTATCTACGGGACCTATACATTTGTACGACATGCTGATTGGGGCTTGTAGCTCTCTGAGTCTTTAACAACAAGATTATTCTGAACAAAGTTAGGGGCTGGGAGGTAAGCATCCTGCATTTCCAGTGTAAGATCAGACATCTGAGCAACATCAACTGGTTCTGGCATGGTCAAATTATAAGAAGGGTTTTCAAGAATTGAGGTAAGCTTCTCAACAGGATAATATGAGACATCAACTGGAGATTCAGAAATGTTCAGGTAGAAATTTGCAGGAATCACTTTGGAGTTAGAGCTGATGAGGTCAAGGCCATTTAGACTTTCTGACATCGCAGGATGCTCTAAACTGTGGACCTCTTGGATCTCATACTTCATATACCCCTCGGTCATCTGGGTACAATAAATGCCCTGCAAACAACAAACATTTGTTGACCAGTTAACTGGTTTGCCACAGATTATACAATTTGCTAACACTGTAGCAAAATATTATTTAGCCTATTTATTAAGCCAATAATTTACCACACAAAATAAGTCATAACTTATTTGATCTTGCATAGCTTTTGAGCATGCCATGCAACTTTTCCATATTGAAATCTGCCTAATTTGATCATTTTATCAAGCGACAGATTAATTTGCACACATCCTTTAACGTCAACTACAAAAATATTTGGTAACTATTTCCCTTCTCTTTTAAAATCGATAACCATATTTATTTTTGCTATGTTTACTATGACCAAGTATATGGTTTGTTGCATTTTACTGTTAGGATTTAACATAGTTGATTCCCACTTGTCTGAGAGACGACGAGAACACACCTGCGACCCATTTTTGGCTTGTGATACACACACATACGTACATGCAGATTATACTTATTAAAAAAAAAAAACATTTTAGGAACGTTAGAAATTATAAGGAGGCTGAATAAGCACTGATGACTCACCTTTGTAATCCATTTCCCTGCCAGTTTTGGTTCAGGAATATCTGGATACACTAGTTTCTTTAACCTGAAGGATTTTAAGAGTGAAAATTTATAGAAAATATTGGGGTTTGAAAAACATATATGACATAACACAGGAAAATTGTCCTTACCATTTCCATTTCCTGTAGCAAAGGACTGTGATGATAATGAAGACAAGTGCTGCTGCACTGCAACCCACAATAGTGGCCGCAATCATCTGGTCAACTATGAAAATTTTGTCACATTGCACACAATATTATCATTGTGTGCAATGCTATATTCATCAATGCTATTTATATTTGCTTATTAAATATAATAAAGTAGTTCAATCATTAATCTTTCAATTATAATTCATTATATTTAATATTATAATTATATACAAAATATATAATTAAATATCTTCATACATACAGTTTTTTTCCACGTCCATTCTGAATGTAGTGTAGTCACCTTCACCCTCACCTCCAGATGTAAAGGCACTAACGCGGAAGGTATAGGAGCCTGGATCTAATTTCAAATTAACTTTATGCTCTAAAATTAAAACACAAAGTATGTCCATTTGTAATGTAATCTTTACACTAAGAAAAAACAGTGGACGTCAAATTAGAGAATGAACCCACCCTTTGTCACTGTCATGTTAATAACTGTTTCAGAATCAGAAAGCAATGTTGTGACATTGTAGCCTTGTATGAAGCCTTTTTGCAGGTCTAAGGGCACTTCGTCCCAGGAAAGCTCAAGATTTCTTCCATTGCTTTTAACTGTCAGATTCTGAACTTTCCCTGGTTCTGTGAACAGAAATAGCAGAATGGACAATAAGAAAGACGAGGTGAGGTTAACATGAAACAAATGTTCTTTTTTTTTTTTGTGAGCTATTCCTTTAAATATTGAATCTTGACTGCTTACGTTGCTCAATAGCATAACACTGACTCCTCTTGAGAAGCTTTGGTGCATCATTAGTGCAGGCATAGACCGAGACAGTGTATCTCACTGCCTCAAAAATACCTGTGACAAATAGAACAATTGAAATATTTTGTTCAAAATAGCAGTCATCCTCCCTTTCTGAACATAACCACAGCTCACTGAACCATTGATGGACCATTACACACATGCACAAATTCAATATCAGAACAAAAACAGATCAGAAGTGAGTCAAATGATTCATCTTTAAGCTCCCAACTGACCAGACCGATTCCAGGTGTCACAGGCGTCACTGTCACATTCTGAGATCTTCTCCCATTCTACATCACATTGCTTCTTATTGTAGGTTGGAAACCATTCAACAACATAGCCACAAGTAGAATAGGGGTATTCTTCCCAAGACATTTCAAAGCCACTATTACTGCTGTTGATATGGCTTATACTGACTTCATTGTCTGTGAAAAGTATTATAAAACATCATTAATTTAATCACAACCTTTTCAACCCGTTTAAACAGCATTTGAATATACTTTAAATGCTCACCAGGATTACTCGGGACGATGATGGTAGAAGGAGGAGAAAGACCAGCAGAGTTTTTCGCTGAGACTGTGATGATTTGATCACTTGTTTCATTCCCAAAGGTGATTTTGTAGCACAGCTGCGTATTTAGTCCTATGTCAATTTTTCTGCTCCTTCCTTTGGGGTTTCCAATGGTAATTTCATATCCTGTAATTATCCCATGGCTTTGTTGTTGAGTTAGAGGCTTTAAAACATTAAAAAGGGTAATTTTTATTTGTTTGACTGCAGCTGCAAAGTGCAGAGAAAAGCTAAAAATAGCAGTGCCAAATCCTACTGCACTTACCTTCCACAGGACATATGTATTTTGTTCAAAATATTGAATCCAAACATCCACTGCTTCTGGAACTGAAGAGAGATCATTAGTGTGACACAATAAATTCCTCGAATTTGACTGGCAGTTGCTGAATCATTTTTACTCATCTGATTAGTTCAGAAACATTAATTCATTCAGAAAGAGAACTGTGTGTTAGTCTGAAACGTAGTGTTTGATATTTCTGTGGCTTCCCTTAAAACTATTTACAGTACATCGACAGAGAAAAAAAATAGACACAGTAAAATGTAAGTTGTGTGAACATTGTAAGTTACTCAGTATTAACTTCTTGTCCAACAGATTTTTTAAACACAGAAGTAAGCTATTTTCTATGAATGTGTGGGACTTCCGATTCATTAGCTGCTATAGGTAAATAACTACAAGAATAAGTGCAGCACCTGTAGTTCTTACAATAAGGTGGATATATGAAAGTGTTGTATAAAAGCAATATCACACTCAAAAAATATACATATATAAAAATAAAATCATATATATATATATATATATATATATATAAATAAATTACACTATATTTTCTAATATGTTAATCCTCTGAATACTTACCGTCCTCTTTAGTGGACAACTCAGTAATTTTACTCCAGTTGCCCCATTCGTAGAAGTGCTCATAAGACCCACATCTTACTCGAGCTGTGTATTTAGCAAAAGGCTGCAGATTTACAAGGACAAGTGACGAAAGTCCCTTTCCACTGAAGGTTTTCTTTGTGAAAGATGAAAATGTGTGGACATTTGTGAGAATGCATGTACAGGCCTTGTAAGTCAAACAGTGGAAAGATAAAAATAGAATGCTTATCAATTTTCATGCAAGATCAAATCTGATGACACCAACATTGTAAATGCTTCCGTTGAGCTTCACTTGACAAATCATTGGAAACCAAGTATAATTTTTCTCGTTCCAACTCCACCGAAGAGTGACTTCTCTTGCATAAGCAGCATGAGATATTTTAATGGGTGCTCTCATCCTTACTGTGCAAGAAGAAAACAGAAGATTAAATTCACAGTTAAATGTTGAGGCCATGCAGTATTTTAAGAGATAATAAAACAATATTAAAATAAGTTTTACCTCGGTGTGTGGGGTCAGCTGTATCTGTGAGAGTCTTCACACCAAGGGGATTTTTGGCAATCAGGGTCCAGTTTGTCACCTGCGGTTTCATCGCATGTAGGACACATTGACCAAATTTACAATCTCTGACAAAAGCAAAACAATTAGCATCAGAGAATTTAATTCAGTATGATGAGAGCAACCATGCATAATTCACACTGTACATTAAGATGGATATATTCAGCAATGTGGATACCTTCCATTAAGTTTGTAGTTTGTCTCTCTTTTAACATACAGATGGGTTTTTCTGCCTCTTTCCCAGTGACATTCCACAGAGCTGAGATCCCGTGTTATACATGTAAGATTCTGGTCATCTGGGGGATCTGTAGCATCCAGTGAAGTTAAACTCAAATTAACATTTGGTATACACAGTATACAAAGTTTTTTTTTTAATTATTAATACTTTTATTCAGCAAGGATTCGTTACATTAATCAAAGGTTTAAATTGCAATAATATTTCACAATATTACTGTTTTGCTGTATTTTTGATTCAATTATTGTAGCTGTGGTAAGCATAAGAGACTTAAAAATTAAAAATCTGACCCCAAATTTTTGAACGAGGCTTTATGAGTATTAGTCCATGTTTACTAATTCTAACTAATGAACTGGTAAGCAAGGTATAATGTTATAAAAAAAAAAAATTCATAAATGAATGCAAGGAATACAGTAATTGTTACTGAGGGTTTTCTATCTTCCAGCCTCCATAGAAAATACCACACTTTTGCCAACTCATCCAAGTGGCTTCATCATTAAAATGGTGGGAATTTCCCACATGTGGCCAAAATCCAATATGTGGGCAAAATATTTAAAAAGCTCTGACTAATCCTCACCAAATGGAAAATGAAGTCCAGCTGCTTAAGATTTAACTTACAGTAAAACATTTCAAAACTGATGGGTTTAAAAAAATAACAATTCCTTTTAAACGGGATGAGCGTAGACTTACAGCCAATAAAAACTGAAGCGCCAGTATGGAATACTGAAGAGCTTCCTTTAACATCACAATTTATGTCTGAAGTGGATTCAGAAGGCCTATCAAAGTGAACTGGTTCTTCTGTGATTGTATGTCATGATGCTGATTGGACTTAGAAATGGAACCAATGGAACATTGGAATCTGTCTCCATGATGCAACAGAACGTGATGTTACTCCCAACCATGAAAACTTGATCGTGAGGAAAGACAGTTGTTGTTGTAGCATTTAGATCTTGTCCTGTTATTTTATAGGCAAAACAGTTAAGTTATTGGTCAGTTGTCCTGCTCTTTTGCATAACACATGCATAAAGTGTAAGAACAACCTGTGGCTACAAACCGTTGTACGTATATAATGGTGTCCATTCACCAATGTAATGCTGATCTCGATGCCTAAGTCTGACCGAATGAGAAGTGCACTGCAGCGGTATAGGTGAGGTCCATTTCCAATGATAAAAGGTTGTTTTGTTTGGCATCACATGTATAGTTTCCTAAAACAGTTATTTCTCATTGAAAAAAATGACCATATGCATATATTTCCATTGCTTTTGTAAAAAAATCACACTTACACTGTGAACTGTCTTCATCTCTTCAGTACGAAGGACCTCTATGTCGTAGCTGATTTTCTCGAATTCATCATTTTCAGCAAACTCATCTCTCCATGCAACATTCAACACCCATGCACCATTATTAGATGTGTCCGTTTCCTCTGCATACACTTTCACCTCTTTTATAGGAACTGGGTGCCCTGTTGATACATATTATAATTCAGTTCTTCTATCAATGGTCTCAACTAACAATTGAAATATGATGGTATTGTATTATTAACATTTTCTGAAAATGCACTCATCATCAGGCCATCCAAGATGTAGATGTGTTTGTTTCTTTCGTAAGAAACAAATCCATCAAGACATTTTAACTTTAAACCGCTCTGGCCAATAATCCATAATAATACATAACGCTTTCTCCAGTGAAAAAGTCCATCCCCTGCTGTCCTCTCACATCTAAATCCAGTGACGCATGTTTTTAGAAATGTTTTGAATTGTTTTCACTTTTAAGCAGTGCTTAATCTGTGCATATTTCTCTCCCGATTCAGACGAGATGACTTTTTCCACTGGAGAAAGCAATATTATAGAAGACTCATTTGAAGACGAGGTGGATTTATTTATTACAAACTCGCAGCTTTTCACTACACAAGAAGTTAATTGATGGACTGGAGTCGTGTGGATTACTTGGGGGCATTATTGTGATGTTTTTATCAGCTGTTTGGACTCTCATTCTGACGGCACCCATTCACTGCAGAGGATCCATTGGTGAGCAAGTGATGTAATGCTAAATTTCTCCAAATCTGTTCTAATCAAGAAACAAAATCATCTAAATCTTGGATGCCCTGAGGGTACAAATTTTTAGCAAATGTTAATTTTTTGTTGAACTATCTCTTTAAAAGTTTCACAAGTTAAATGCGTTCAAGACTCACCATCCTGTTTTGTTTGGCCAATCAGTGAAAAAAGCAGAGCACACAAAAGCCAGACTGGCATGATTGATCTCAGGAGATTCTGCACAAGAAATGGCTCACAAGTGTCTCCATTAGCAATTAGATCTGATAAGGAAACAAAATGGTTCTAATCAATTAAGCATGGCTGAATAGCATCTTCTAATAACGTATAAAAGTGGAAATAAGTTATCTTTCTTCCCTAATGGGTTTTAATTTACAGGACACGGAGATAGTAAAGTGGAAGGAGAGAGAAAAAATGGAATCATCAGGACATGATTCAACACAAACTCAAACTGCATTACCTTGAGTATGTGCAGTATCTACTGCACCACAGCCCAACCTGTTTCTTTTTTAAAATAAAAACTAGATTATTTTGTTGATTTTTATTATTTGGACAGTAACCCTTAAACTTATTTGTGATTCAGGTATACAAATAGTACAACTTTTCTTGTTCTGATGGAGAAACTCTAAACCCTCTATTCATGTTGATGTGAAGTATGAAAAGACTTTCAAAAAATGAAATGTTTTGCTCATAAGACCAGAAATGGATTATGAACAATAAATAAAAATCAAATCAAACATAATTCATTAGGCAATTAAGAAGCAGCAATTCCGATTATTGGTGCATTACTACTGGAAAATTAGAGGCTTAAAGTCTGTTGTAGATAAGACTATCATCATTTATGATCTGTGGCTATGAAAATGAGTAAACTGTAAACACACCACAGATGGTGACTGAACAGACTTCTAAACAATAACATCAAATACAAATCCATTACATGTTTAACCGAGAGTTAAATTATGACTAATATTGACAATATTGTTTTTCCAATCACAACACACCAGAAACATGAAGTGCAATCATTTTAGAGATCACTTAATATGACTGAACACCATGGATGACTGGGAATTTTGTAAATCCTTTATATATTTTGCTTTCTCATCTGGATTTCACACACCATATGTACCCCATGTGTGTTTGTTTGTTTATTTTGCAACATAATATACATGGTTTAATTTTTGTACTCTGTTGAGAGTTCAATTGTTCAGAACATCTCTTCAGTTGCTACATGGCCCAAGAGTTGATATTTTTTGTGTGAAAAGATCCATATTACTCATAGGTCTTGCAAAGTAATCATTCTTTACAGATGATGTCAGGACCATGTGCCTGCTTTTTTTTTTTAAAAAAAGGAAATATTTTACAAAACGTATTTTACAATTAATAACTGATTTCACTAAAAACGGAACCAGTGTGTTATATAAAAATATACCTAATCTAATCAAATAGAATTAATCGAATAAGTGAGGCAAAGAACCGTAATGAACCGTAATAGTTAGTTAACATATATATAGTTACATATAGTTAGTCATATTATAGGTTCATTGATTCGTGTCATTAGAACATAAACATTACACAAAGCCTTTCTTGAGAAGTTAAAAGAATTACGAGAAGAAGAAGAAAACACCCACCTGTTAAAGTGTTCGCAGGTTTCCTTAAATTATTTTCGCCCAGAGCTAAACATGTAAAACTGATCAGAGCCGCGTCTTGGAAAACAGTTCACTCGTTCACTAGCAGAAGTGTGAGAACGTGTAGTGGGAGGATCTCAGTGGAAGGGTGCGTGTGGGAAGATACGAGAGTCCCTTTGGAAAGGGAATCAAGAATAACAAGTTTATTAACCGCTGTGTGTTTTAATGGCAACACGTTAAAACGATTCCCCAACGCCATCTCGAAGATTTTAGGCTAATATCGATATTTTCCTGCGTACAGTAGCCTACTCGGTACAAGATGAGAACTCAGTAGCCTACGTTAAGTAGGAAGGAATGTGGATTACAGGTCCATTTCAAACCGTCAACGCTGACTGGAGAAATCAGTATGGATCTAAGGTAAATTGTTATTAAGAGATGAGAATACTACAGTCATATTAGTAGATAAAAACATGATCGTATCGGACAAAATATGCAAAAAACAAAAACAAAAACAAAAAAACACAAGGGAGGGGATTGTATCCAATGACTGACTGTTCTGTGGAAAGCGACGGAAGCCTTTCTCTGGAATTCTTGCGAGCGCAGCTGGCCCGGGCTGAGCATAAGGACTTTCTGATTTGGGAAAAAATAAAAAAATAAAAATCTTCTTGCGAGAAACACCAAACAACAATGAAACACTTGAGAAATGAGTCAAGGAAATTGAGGTTTATTTTATCACGTACGCATCCCTTTCATTAGATTCTCAAGGCCCATCGCCCATAACCCCTCCCCTCAAAACACTTTAAATGATACAAGAAAGCTCATAATTAAAGAAACATATGTACAACAGTTTTAGATGTTTTTCCCTTCAGGAAAATATAAATAACACTTCTTGCATCAGTCTGCAATGTCATTTTTAAATGGTGCTTACATTTCATAGTGCTCTGCAAAATCATGAGTGCACATAAAAGGAAAAAAAAATCACTTAAAGCCAAGGTGCAGTTAGTTTTAGTTGTACAATGAACAAATAGGCTATACATTTAAAATATATGCATTTCCTTTACACTCTTAGCATTATTGGTGATGGAGAAAACAACCCTTTTAAAATGCTTGGAACTTGTTCCACAAATAGTTAACTGCAATAATTGGCGTTTGTTATTATTTCAAAGGTTTTAAAAACACCAGTACATTTTTTTTTATCAATTCAAAAATTCTTTTCAAAACAATTTGACAATGGCTTCCGGTCATGGGCTGCACATAAGCCCTAGTGAAAACAGGAGGCAAGAAAATAATAAACCATGATTTAACACTGTGGAAAAAGACCCACAAATAACCATCTGACATTCTGGGATATTTTCAGCACACCCTCTGATACTAATGACTTTGCGGAAATTATTTATCTAAGAACACTTCCGAAAATATTAGGGGCAGATTCCAGATTTATTTTGTTCAAAAAGAATATTTCATAAGTGTCTTAATTACTGTTCAATGTCCAGCCA
>NW_015647040.1:169417-200805 GCF_001515625.1 Sinocyclocheilus rhinocerous
AAAAAAAAAAAAAAAAAAAAAGACTGCATCAAATGTATGTACCACTCCATACTATCTGTTGCTCTTGGACAGTTCCCATATTTCTTTTTTCTTTTTTCTATCCATTATACTGCAGATAGGGGTTAGAATGCACATGCACTTAAAAGTTTCCCCAGACGCCTAAAAGGAAATACTGTAACATCTACTATTATTGCTGGCCATATTAGACTCAGTTTTTACAATAGAAAAAATAATGGAAGTTGAAACCTGATACTTAATTCAAAAGCCAAGGTAGGCAAAGGCAGATTTATTAGTTTCTATAATAAATAACACAAGAAAAAAGAGCAAATTCATTCATTCTAATAGGTTAAAGCTAATACAAATAAGGCAAAATAATTAAAGCTGCCTAAATAACATAAATGGCCCAGCCAAGAAAATGTTTGAAGAAGTGATCGTCCTATCTTCAATAACAAGTCATTTGTACATACAGAATTAACAGGCACATTGCATAGAATTAATTCAAATATGAACCTCAATTTTATACTTACAAAGTGGGATCTAACCATTTTTGGTAATGTTTTTTTTTTATTCAATGTTAAACTAGATTCATCCTAACCCTGAAGACATTTTGATATCTTATTAAACCAAAATGGGTATGCGCAATACTGAGAATTGCTGTTATAAAAATTGATGATGATAAAGCATAGTAGTAGTTTATGAATGACAGGCAGTTGAATTTGAGCAGAACATGTCATATATTAAGGATCAGTCTTAATCATGTCTTGTCAGTTTAACCTTAATTTTTGACCCAATATGTTTTTGCCCATTCAAAATCTCCTGTCCACATTCAGGTTAAAAAGCATTATTAGTACAAAGGTATTTCTCCTATACAAATATTGTGAAATATGTTTGGCGAGTCTTGGTTTTATTAATGCTTCAATAATTAATGATTTTATCTACAGAAAGAGAAAACATTCTGGGTGCAGTATTTCTATTATTAATTAAAAATCACTAAAATTACTTAAAACAGAGAAGAGAAAAACTGCAAAATAGCAGTAGTGAAATGCACTTTAACTTCCTCTTTTGAAGCCCACTGTCTACACATTTACGGTCAAGGTATAAATAATACACAGCCAGTTTTATCTTGGCTAATGGTTTAAAATAAAGTCAAAGAGACAGAGAGCTGCTTGGACCAATAAATAAGTGAATAAATAAATAAATATCTTACGGATTCAAATGTCAGATTTTTTTTGGATGATTTTTCACAAGTCAGTTAACAAAGTTACACAATAATACAATACAGTGGCTATTGCATGATTGTGTAACACCACCATCAAATACATGTGCATACATTTACTCAGGGATTGCTATGTGCTACGTCAAGAATAAAAATCAGAAAATTATGAGTCAGGTACAAAAGGGAAAGAAAAACTGTCAGTTGCTGATTATTATTCTTACTTAATGATGATTGTCTTACAAGTGTCTTATGAGTGTTTGCTCAGCCTGGTTGCGAAAGCCATTTCATACTTAAACAACCAGAATTACTAATAGAGAAATCCAAAGAAAACAGCTGGAATGTTGTAGTGTTGAGGGATCCGCTCAGGGAAAAAATAATGCTTTTGTTACGTGCAATCATACGCCCAGGCCCTTAAAAAAGGACAATATTGATTGAACGGAAATGACAGAAGTTAATAAACTCCCCAGAGACTCTTGATTGATTTTGCTCGCTTGCATTTGAAATACAGTTTGCATTGACTCAGTTCAAATATATGCATGTTTCACTTTCCGTTCAATGCTTTACAGTTCATAACTGTCATTTACAAGGATTATTTGGTTACGACATCCACTGTAGATGTCTACAGAGCATCTGTGTAAAGTATACTTGTTCAGGTAAAAAGAGTTTGTTCTCTTAACGTACCGCTTTTTCCCTCTCTGTGGAAACATTCCTGGTGACTCTCTTAATCCACTTATGTCTGTCCCATAGCCCTAGTCTCTTATTGCGTATTCATCTTAGTTGCATGCTCAGGCCAAGAAAAAGATTGACAACTTGCTGCATAGGGGAAGAGAATAGTCTGGAAAAACGCCTAGAGGATCACGGCTCTGATGGAAGATCTACTGTGGTAGACTTCTTGGGCACTGTCAGAATGCTCTCAGCCTCCTCGTACATCTACAAATAAGAAGATTACGACATGAATGCTTAGTAATGTAAAAGTGTTAAAAACAATCATTATTTTGCAATTCTATTCATTTATACTAGTGGCATAGAAATTAAAACTTATAACCCAGTTTAATTCCAGAACCTAAAAACAATTTGTGAGGGACATCATCAATAAAACTGGAAACTAAATTGTAAAAACCCAGTTTAGCTGCAGAAAAACAGGTCTGTTGGACTGTTTGGGCTAATGTGAGAAAAGTTTCGCATTACCGGAATGAACTGAACATCTTGAAAGAGCTCCTGAATGAAGCGTCGTGAAGCCAGTCTGAACATGCAGTGAGCCAGCAAGTATGAAACTTCGGAATACAGGCAGATGTCATCAAACGCATAAGGAAACTTTTCCTTGATTCTGCAAGGTAACAAGTTACAATGAAAGAAAACAGAGAAGAAAAAAAATCCTCTCTCTACTAAGCTTTACTCTTCCCTTCATTTTCCACAAGAAAGATTTCACTTTATACTGCCTCATTAAAATGATCAAAAGGATCAAATCAAAATAATGTTCAGCCAAAGAGTCTTCCCAGTTACAGCAATATTTAGTGAAACCTCTGTTAAAAATTAATTAGGAAAGCATTTGTTGAATTGATATCAAATTGAATTATTTAATTACGTGAGGAGTCCAGTTTCATTCCCTTTTGTCCCCACTGAGGAGCTCAGGTTGATGACCAGCCGAAGCACCTCCTTTCTCAGAAGAACACGGCACGCTGGAGCATCCTCAGGTATATTTTTCACCCCTGGCAGAAAGACAGCATGCACAGGCATACAATTAACAATTCACCTGTACAAAACAAAATGCTTGAGAATTGCCTGAATGTTC
This sequence comes from Sinocyclocheilus rhinocerous, assembly GCF_001515625.1. Classification (NCBI taxonomy): domain Eukaryota; kingdom Metazoa; phylum Chordata; class Actinopteri; order Cypriniformes; family Cyprinidae; genus Sinocyclocheilus; species Sinocyclocheilus rhinocerous. The sequence goes on from NW_015647040.1 coordinate 172,426, forward strand.
CAACCGGATTTTTGCCAGCTTGAAGAATTCCTCACCAAGAACAAGCTCGGTGCTGCCACCAGAGCCCTGAGAGACAGCGTCGCTGCAGCCAGACACTCCTGAGTACTTAGACTGAGGCATGACTTCCAGGTTGTGTAAGGACTGATTGCACCACTCCGAGAATGGAGCATCGGGATAGTCTAAAACAGGGTTGAGGGTGTATAAGAACATGAGGGAACACAAATTACCTAATGGCTGCGTTTACACTTGGCATTAACATGCGTTGATCATTGATCAAGCAGATCGGATCCTCAGTCAATCAGGACACGGCGTGTTTACACTTGGCAACATCAAGTGACTTCTCTATCCGAATAGCTGATTAGAACTCTCTTTCCCGCCCACGCAATAGTCAAATAAGTCTTACACCGTGTCTACACCGGACGCAAGTGGCGCAGCAAAATAGTATAGAACCCATTATAATCAGTGATGCTGTCTACACTGGATGTGGGGGGGTGCGACACAACAAATAACCGACAGTAAACTGTTGCCTCGTCCTATTTCTGACATACTGACACAAAGTTCAAATAATTTGCAACGGTCGCTTTGTCACGTTCAGTGTAGACAGCCTCACGCTGTTGCGGTGTGGCGCGGCAACTCTCATGTCCGGTGTAGGCATGGTGTTAAGTGTGAGTCTCACTAGAGCTCCACGGCCTGGTGTCCTCCATTTTTCTTCTGACAGTTCGGGAGAGAGGGGACGGGGTTTTACGTGACGTCAACCTGCGAATGCAGACACGATGGCTGGATTGTGTTTACATTACATTACATTCACATTCTGGATCCAGAACACCTGAGAAGAGATGATGCCAACCCCTCAGAGGACCTCAGATGATACAGAACTACCAAATTTTGCTATAAGTTTGATTGAAACATATAATAATTGCTGGTAATAGTGTTTATAGTCCGTTTTGATTTGCCATATGTACATTTACTGACATAGTAACCACTGATAAGCTACTACTAAATATATTGTAGAAACATATATTGTACAGCTTCTTTGCAACGATTTGTATTGTGAAAAGCGCTATACAAATAAACTTGAATTGAATTTAATTACTCTGAGATCCAATCACAATGCATCCTCGACTACCTCTGGACCAGGACATGCTGATCAGATAACATTCTGATCAGAAGCGCGTTTACACTTGTCTTTTCAATGTGTATGTGGACAACATCCGGATACAGGTCGCATGTTAATGCCAAGTGTAAACGCAGCCAATGATATTGGGTAAGTAGATGACCATGATTGAAATAAAATATTGCATAAGTTCTCACAGGATCTGGTCAAAGTCATGTCACCTTTTTCCAATATTCATCTGGATAAACGTGCAGCTTACCTGTGCGGCTTTGTGTGGGAGTGCTTAAATTGCAGCCAAGCACGTAGAGCCCTGCACAGTAAAGGCAGTTCTCCTCGTTGTGCTCCTGCAGACCGGTCTCCTCCGCACCCAGCAGCTGGTGCTGGTCTGAACGGCTCACCGCAATCAGCTCCGTGATACTAAGCTGAGATCGCAGAACAGAATGCCCGGATCCTTCACTGGAACCTGAGAAAAGAGCAGCATTCAGTTACTGAAGCAGTAGTGAGGCACTAATGCTATGGGAATAGTAACTGATTAAACAACGTAACCATTCCTGTCTTTACCATCTGCATCTCCTGAGAAGAACTTTGCTGATCGGTCTTCTGACGGTGGACTTGTCCTCTTCTGGAAGTACGGTATGTCTTTAATCTAGGTAGAAACCAAATACAAAAAAGTCAAGTTCCAGACAAACTTAGGAAGTATTTTTGTAATGCCTGTTTACACTTGGTATTGACATCCTTTTTGGATAATCCTATCCCAAGTGGACACCTTTCGGAAGTGGTGGCCACACACTTTGACTTTGCAGACCACTCCTTGAGACTTGTTCAAGATGCATTTAATTGCATGGTAACATCATGTGTAAAGAGCAATCTGCCCTGATAGACAGACTGGGATCAGATCACCAGAGATGGATGTTAGTACCAGGTATAAACAGGATCATAGAGTAGTTAGTAACCTGGAACATGCTGTTGATGTTCATTGGCAGTGCAAGGCCAATGTAGTCATCTGAGTTGCCATATGTGGCACTGGACACCATGGAACGCACTGAGGAGGAGCGCTGCAGGGAGGTCTGACTGATAGGGCTCAGAAGATCCTCCTTATCCAGAGATGCAAAACTCAAAGCCTTGAGAAACCTGTACTCATACAGAAGGGAAGAGATCAGAGAGAAGCGTTTGGAAGGAGGACAACATTGGGAGAGAGAAAATGGTAAGAAAGGAGGTTTGGACATTTTGGAAACTACTTGTGATGATACTGCATTACTGTAGTCTTGCTAGCAGATGATTGGTAGGTTTGTCAATGTGGGAACAGGCTGGTGAAGCTTATTTACACTTCAGAAAGAGCAGCTGTTTTCCATTAGCTGCATCATGCAAGTTCTGAAGGTCAAAAACCTCTACATGCTTCTTGGATCAAATGCGGGAATGCGGCTACTGAGGGAATCGGTTTCAGAACGTTTACATCAGAAAACTACTTGAAGGAATTCTGTGACAATGGAGACAGGGCGTAGGTTAGAAAGTCTTTTTAGAACTACATACAATCAATGAGGAATGAGGAGAGTTTACTTTGTCTTACTGTGGGGAGGTAATTTCAAGGGCTCAGGAGTCATGGTTGAAGAGAATCAGGGCTATGGGAGCGCTAATGAGAAATGAAAAAAGGGGGGGCAAAGTACGACGAAATAGTAGCCAAGGAGGTCAGGGTTTTGTATTGTAAAAATGGACTGAAGTGGACGTTCAAACTGAAAGAGTGGAACGTCAGCCCTAGGGATGGACCACGCACCGTGGCAGCAGAGATCTGTGATGGGGCCTGCTCGAACCTTGGCCCAGACATCTGAAGCGCTTTTTAGTATACCTGAGAGGGACCATCAGAAACAGACCACATTATTTCCAGAGGGAGCAGTGCTTCATTCTGGGCTTTTAGGAGTGTCATTTTGTATTATATGGATGGTAACATTAACGGGGAACTCTAATACTCATTTCTTGTCTGATTAACATTGATATTTCTAGAATTTATAATACTATGGTCTTATCAGGCTGATATCTTCCACAGCCGCATCCCAAAACGGAACAATATTAAAGGAAGTCTAAGGAAGAATGACTTCTTCTGTAATGTCTTAACTCTTAATGACTCTTCTGAGAAATGTTCATTCAGTCAAGACATCTTGAAACCTTTGGAGCAGGATGGTAACTGGATGCTTTCTGAGAAAGTTGTGTAAGTGTAAAATTTGATGCGAAAGAAACAGTAAACGAAGGGTGACGTAATGACAGAAAAGGGAAAGAGTTTCACACCATCTGCTGGTCCATCTGCTTTACCTGCGTGGTGTGAGTCTGGAGTCCAGGCTGCCAGTTTTCATAGTGATGGCATCGGCGAAGAGCACGTCTTTGGCAGGCGAGGTGAGCGCTTCGCTTTGGGAAAGGGAAGGGTGAATGCGCTGCTGCTGTAGTCGTTTGAGGGTAGCATAGCCCAATGCGTCTCGAGGGCTGGTGTACATGAAACTACAGTCTGTCAGGCTTGAAATGGTCGTGACAGGGGGCGATTTAAGGGACTGAGCCCTCCGTGGCAAAGTATGAGAGGAACCTGGTGGCATCAGCAGTACTGAGTTAGATTTGGACAGGGGCAGGTGGTTGGACTGGGGCGTGAGAGAGTTAAGTGTTTTGACAGTTTGAGTGCTAATGACCGTATTGAGGCTAACACAGTCCGTGTCGATGGTAGAAGAGTCCACGCCACCCACCGTCTCTCGGGATGGGCTGGAGCTCATGGAGCTGATGCCGCTGGTGGTAGTGTCCGTGTTGAAACTCTGGCTGCGACTTTTAAATTGAGCCCCGCCCCCAGAGGTTGAGCCATCGCCGGCCAGCCTTTCCCGACTGGTCTGCTCTCGGGGGGCGTCTCCAACACCTGAACTCCGTTCTCCAGCTTTGTTCAGATGCACCTCTGGCTCCCCAATACTAGATGTGCTGCCCTGAGTTTCCGAAGTCTTGCTGCCCACAAAAGAGGTATCCAGACTAACACTTGGGCTTTTCGGCAGATGTCCATCAGTAAATACAGGACTGAAGACATCTCCCTGAACTGGAGAGAATATAGAGGGCTCTGTAACTGTGCGTATCCTCCTTAGGCCTCCTAACGTGGGCTCACCCTGGAATTTACTGCTGCTACCAGTGCCTTTGGGGTCACTGGTACTACGGAGTTTCTTTCCGGAAAGGGAGATGAGGAAGCGGTTACGGACAAGTCGACTGGAAGCTAATATGGTGAAGGGGCTGCGGTCCTTTAGGAGTTTGGGCCTGAAGTACAGTGGCTGGTCCTCTGAAAGTTCAGAGCTTTCTAACTTATCATCATCCAGGATGTACATGCCTGAAAAGGAAGGCATTTTGGCAGTGTTACTTGTAGATGTTTTTAAAAGGTACCACTAGATGAAATTTACATAGTGTGTGCAGAAGTACAGAGTGAGGTTTATTTTAAAGTGTGGGCCAAGAAAAGCCTAAACTTTTCCCCTTTCCCAGTTTCTATGCAAGTCAGGATTACTGACTGTGCTTAGTCATCTAAAACCAGTCGGTGGGTAGATAATGAGTCATGACTCTTTCAAAGCCTTACCAAGCCGTGTCTGGAGCACCTCTGTATATAAATGTAGGCCCAACCATTCCAATAAGTAAGAAAGATACCTTTTTATAGCTGAATCTGGCACATCAAGAGGTGCAATTGAAAACAAAGTGCTAATTTGATGACGCTTACAAGTCTGGGAATGGCTTTAAAGATATTTCTAACTATTTGAACTGAATCACTCTAAAATTCAAAAGATCATTTATAAATAGATAACATTTCACATCACTTGCAGCCAGTCTAGGCCAGGTTGTCAGATAAATTCAGCCAAGAGCTGACTTAAAGAGTCTACAAGTCTCATCATATTCCAAATCAAATGCATGTGAAAGAAATTACACAACACAATTTCACAACCAGGAAGAACAGGAACAGGAAGAACAAGAAGAGGAAGGAAAAAGCATCTCTACATTTTGTAGACCAAGAGATCATAAGCACCATTTGTGCTATATGCTATACTGCTTTGCTACATCAAATCATCTTGATATATTCATGTACAGTAGTTGAAATAAAGACTGAATATTGACAAATGAAACCATGTTGAAGACACCTTCACAGCAATAAAATGCAGTCAGATTCTAAGCTCTAATAATGATAAATATGAGATAACTATGCTTCAAATTAGAAGATATGGGGCCCATCTGAAAGGTGGTAAGAAGGACCTACACCCTAAACCACAGTGTTGCACTGAGGGCCATTAGTCATGAATAAGTGGATGGGAGCGGCACTCACTAGGCTGAGTGGAGTCACTCTCGCTGTTGTGTCTAGAGCTGGTGGACTCCGAGTTCAGGCTGAGGGTGCTGGGTGCTGAGGACAGGTGGATGAGGGGTTGCTGCTGTTGTTGTTGCTGCTGCTGCTGCTGCTGTAGGTTCTGGTTCTGCTCCACCTCATCTGGCACCACAGGCCAAAGCTGTCTGCGATTGTGCCTAACTGCATCCCAACCATGCAGTTTGAGCAGCTCACATCCCTGCTTAGTTTTAGAAATAAGTCCCAGAACATAAAGACATGTCCTATGAGAGGGGAAAATTTTGAAAGAAATTATGAGAGTAAGGCAAAAAAAAAAAAGCAACAAAAAGAAAGCAAAGATCAGAGTGTATAAAAACTAAAGAATGCATATTGCCAAATAGTCGGGAAGGAGGTATGACGCAATTCACTGAGTCATGCAAACCCAGAAAAAAATGGTTTCTGAGAAAGTAATTTTGAAACTACAGAAGTGTCTAGAGGGATTTACTGTTAACTTTCGGTCACCCTATGTCTTGTCAACCCAGTTGGGTAAGCTGTGCAATAGCAACCAGTAAATGTTGCAATGCAAGTGTCTTATGTTTGTCATTTTATTTGTGGAACCACACATTTTCTAAAAAATAAAAAAGGAAGCATTGGCTATTTTATATGTTAGCATTATAACTTTAGCCCCCGGTTTCAAAGACAGGGCTTAAGCTAGTCCCAGACTAAAATGCATGTTTGAGCTGCCTCAACTGAAAATATTTTGCTTAAAATATGTCAGTGTCATTGTTCTGTGTCAAGATGCACACCTGTTGGGCCCAGATATTTTTTCTTTACTGTTTTTTCCTCCAAGCAATTAGTTACAGTCACAAAATGAAAGTTTCAAACATCTTGTAAACATGGAGCTGAAATGAGCACCATTTCTTTTGAGCTTTTTTGAACCACTATGTCAGAACATGTGCACTACCCACCTGAATCCTAATTTGTGCATTTGACTTAAATGCCATATCTAAATTTTACCATTATTGGCCATATGCAGCCAGACTGATCCTGTAATCAAGAACACATACCCCCTAATAGACAGAACCTCACAGTCATGGGCAAGAGCGACGATATCTGGAATTACATTCTCTTCCTGCAGCAGGTTCAGTCCCCAGTTAGATGTGCCAATGTTTCCCTTGAAGCAAGCAGAGTAAAGATTTTATACTTTAAAAAATATTACTAATGCTACTGATAATTATTACCACAAAGACAGTAGTGAAAAAAAACTTCAACATGTCTTAGCCTCACAAGACAAATTCTAAAATCAGGAAGTGGAGGACAAAGGAAGTGTCCTCATAAACCATGTTCACATTGTAATACACATTTGTGTCATTATAAACCTACACACACACGTCTGGTTTGCTATCCTTGTGGGGACTCTCCATAGGCGAAATGCTTTTTCTACTGTACAGACCGTATATTCTATTGCCCAACACCAAACCTACACCTAAACCTACCCCTTACAGGAAACTTTGTGCATTTTTACACACAGCAGCTCACCAGGGCCCAAAGAGCAGCTTTGAGCTGTTTGATGCCATCCCATTTGTCCAGCACTGGACAGCGCACTGTGTAGCTCAGGTCTGAAACTACATTCTGTTAAGAGACAAAAAAAAGAGGCATTATATGAAAAAATACATCACCATCGGGGTCTGCCATAAATGATTTTAAAACACATACTTGAGCTTCCAGCAAATGACAGCCCGTTTTATCATGTACAAGTTGCCCATACAAATGCACAGGTAGAAAAACATTTGGTCTTTGTAACCTGAAAGAAAAAGATTTTAGACACTGAATAAGTTCTGGATGACTTTCTTCCAAATCATAATACAGGCTACTGATGAGTACAGGATAAAGTTTCCAAGGAAAACCTTTGGTTGCTCCGTCGCACATAGTTATCACCATCCACTGGTTTTCGGTAAGTAGTGAGCGCTTCATTTAGCTGTTCCTCTATGAGGTCCACATACTTGAAGTTGTATTCCTACAGGGGAACAAAAGCAATTGGACAGAATGGGTAAAGTAATCTTGAGTTTGCATACTTTATTCTAATTTAAGTACTATGGGCAAATAAATTCAAATGTGCAGAATATATTTTATTGATGTATATAAAACAATCTAACACACTTTTAGCAGTGCAAAATAATGGTAAAGACACATTACCTTCTGCCACTTTTCCATTTGTTCAGTGACATATCCCCTTTCATTTAGATAGGAGAACCCCTTCGGAATGGACAAAAACCTGGAAATGGATGCCACATCATCAAATGAAAAGGAGCAGTTTCTTAAGCGAAACAGACCCTTTTCAACTTTACTACAAGTGAGTTTCACAAAATGTATCTAAAATACACAACATGTGCTTTCAAAAACAAAAGTGGGACAATACAATAGAAAATGCATTGACCAGTGCTGAAAATCTCAGATAGTAAACAAACTTTTCAGGCAATTCTTTAAAATCTCTTGCGTTTTTTGTCAAAGGTGCTTTGTCAGAGATAACAGACATATTCTGAGAGTTTGAGATGTAAATGGCAAGACAAGGCTGCTTATATGATCTCAAAATGGTCAATAAGATTATATATATATATATATTTTTTTTTTTACTCAGCAAGGATGCTTTAAATTGCGTCAGTCATGGCGTTTACAATGTTTACAACAAAATATTTCTATTTCAAATAAATGCTGTTCTTTTGACTGTTACATTCATCAAGGAATCCTGAAAAAAATATCAGTTTCAACCAAAATAAAAAGTAGCACATCTGTTTTCAACGTTGATAACAAAAAAATGTGTCTCGAGCACCAAATCAGCATTATAGAATGATTTCTGAAGGATCACATGACACTGAAGACTGAAGTAATGGCTGCTGAACATTTTGCTTTGCACATCTTTTATGAGGAAGAAATATGTAGTGCACCTTCAAACCCCTGTGTCAAATGGAGTAGTCATACAGGGAATATCTGAGCTTTACCGTAGCAGCAACAGTACACCCTTGTCTCCCAGGTGAGTTAGTGCAGGCTTCATCTGAATCAGAGCGTGTAGGTTTGCCTAAGACGACATGATAGTAAAAACAGCATGTAATAAGACGTGTATTCAAAAGCCACAATATAACTGTCAATCATTAATACTCTGGCAGGGATTTTGACCTAGATGCTGGCTGTTTACAGATCTTTATGACAGATTCCTGGAACAAAGCTACACTGGAACAGCATAGTCAATTTACAAGTGCCTCCAACATCAACATGTTTTATTATTTTACCTAGACCAAGCTCAGTTAAATAACACGACTTTCTGCCAAGTTAAACTCCTCAATGTTAAAAACATCCTCCCTTTTGCCCTTATGTGTTAATTGACTTCACCTTGTCTTCACAGGCCTCATCCAGTATGTCCAAAGCCTCCACTGAGACAGCCTTATAGCGGTCGTGTAGCTGAGTCACCAGCAGTTCAATACCCCAGTTGCTGAAGAACTCCACGTTAGCTCGAAGTAGCACCCGCAGATGCTTGGTGGCGTACAGCCTGCAGTTCTGTGCCAAAATAACATTCAAGAATTGTATTAGAGATCTGTTAGCATAGGGGAATGCTTTGCTAAGCACGGCTAGGTCGAAGTGTATGGCACTAAGGTAAACACACTCAAAGGGTAGTAGGTTTGTTTCTTACGTCAGTGGCAGCAGTGAGGATCTTTGAGAGGATGACTCGTGCTAAGCCATCCCGGCTGTAGTCCAGTGTGGAAACGGTCAGCTTCAGAAGATGGTCCTGGTTCTTCAGGGAGCACAGGTTCAGCAGGCTGTCAAAACAATTAGAAAAAAGGCTAATATTGGAAGATACCAATATATTGTGTATCTCTATATCATTTCTAATCATTCCTAATCTAACCATTGGAAGACGCTGCACTTCTCAAGCATCTTAACACCCTGGGGGTGGGCAGAGAGAGTGCCGAGGAACAGGAAGTAGTGCTGGCTGAGAGTAGTGAGGAGGCCGTTGCTCTGCAGACTACGATCTGGTTTCAGCCCAGAGGACGAGGACAGCCACTGCACAATGTCCTTCACCAGGTCCTCAAGATACACCTGTCCATCCTGAGAAGACAGGAAAAGAGCTCAAAATTAAAAATTCTGTCATCTATCATGCCATTCTTTCTTCTGTGAAACACAAATGGACAAGTTGGAAGAAAGAAAGTTATATACTGTAGGTTCGGAGCAACATGATAGGCTCAGTTCTGATATCTTTTCTTCTCACCTCATCTGACTCCAGCAGGAACTCAATAAACTGACAGCCCGCCACCGTTAATTGCCTGGCCTTGCTGTGGTCTAGCTCCAGGCTTGCATACAGCTTGCTGCTAGGCTTGTAGAAGAACAGCAGCCTTCGCACAAACCTGAGAAAGAAAGTGTAGGATTTACAGCAATGAATGGGCGACAAAAAAATATTAGGAAGATTTCTAAGAATAGAAAACCAAACTCTACTAACTTGTGCATCTGTTCCTCTTTGTTGTTCCGAAGGTTGGCATTTGGCCACTGAAACACAATTAAAAATCAAGTTAGAAAAGATACCACACTGCACATTGCAACTAGATTTTTACATTTAAAAAATGTCATTGGTGCTTTATTGCCATGCTAAATAAAATAAAAAAAGACAAAATATAAATGTTCATCAGACATACACTAGGGTTCAAAAGTTTTTTTTTTTTTTTAAGAAATTAATACTTTTACTCAGTAAGCATGCATTAATGTTACAAGAAATTATATTTCAGATCAATGTTTCCATTTCAAATCATGGTTTCCAAACAAATAGTAAGCAGTTTAATTCAACTGTTTTCAACAAATGTTTCTTGAGCACCTAATCAGCATATTAGAATGATTTCTAAAGGATCATGTGAAAACAGGAGTAATGACCGCTGAAAATTCAGCTTTGCCATCACAGGAAAAAAAATTAAATTTTAAAATATTATAAATAATATAATTTTTTTAAATTGCATTCCATTGACACAAGGAAGAAAGCGGTACTCAAGCCATCTGTCTTTTAAAAAAACACAACAATTTAATCCAAAATCTCCTACCTTAAGTATGGTACTGATCAGGACCCAGTTCCAGTCCAAATTCTGCTTATGATTTAGAATCTGACTGTCTCTGAGGTTCATCATCAGGGCCTCCTCAGTGTCCTAAAGAACACAACAAAAATGTAGATCACATCCAAGCAAATATCCAAGAAATGCTTTCCTCCAGTCACCTGCACGTACCTTAATGACAAAAATGTCCCTCTGGGGCCTTAGGTTTTGGTCCCGACAGCAATGAGCAGCCAGTGATTTGCGAATAATGTGGTCCAAGTAAAGACTATTGGGTTTGGGGCCTCGTTTCTTCTTTTCATGAAATCGCTTCAAGTAGTTGACCGCAGCACTTGCCCGTCTACAAAACACAACCGAACACAGCTCCATCAAATCACAGAAATAATCACGTAGCTTTGACACTGTGCTATTTGTGTTTCTGGATATTTAGGACAAGACAGCAACTCACAGTCTTTTCTCCTGAGGAATGTCAAAAGAAGCAGCCATGTTCATAAGAGTGGGCAGGCAGTGCAGGTGGTGACTATGGGAGTGGGGGAGAATGGTGTTGGCCTGAAAATAAAACGAAGACCATTTAAGGTCATATGAGATATAGTACAAGATTAAGCTGTATTCACTGTTGCATTGATTTGAGCATAATACCATATGCAGGAGTTCTCCTAAGAGGATGGTTGCACGCACTGAAACACCATCATCACTGCTCGTGATCACTTCAACCAGGCCCTGAAAATAAACAACATCACGGCTTCAGAAGTCTTGCGATATATATTGTCACAGACTACTTTGGGGTTTTTTGTTCTTTTTGGAGCTTGACAGTTTTGATATGCTTCACTGCATGGGAAAGAGCAGCATGAACATTCATAAATATCTCCTTTCGTGGGCCATGTAAGAAAGTAAGTCATAAAAGTTTGAAACAACACGAGGATGAATAAAAAATGACTGCTTGAATGAACCACAGCTTCTTTTCTTCAAGAATTGTTCATGTTCGAAAAGATGATGGTGAATCACAATTTTAAAATATATTACCTCTAAAAGTCCACTGTGGATGAAAGCACAAAGTAGTAAGGCGAGATAGTTATCCATCAAATCTGGTCTGGGTGGACACAAAGAACACAAACACATGTCAAGACATTGAAGCTAAATGCATACAAGGCTGATCTGCTGAGGCTTCATTACTTAGCTCAGTTTAAGAGTTAATTAAGCCCAGCAAATGCTCTTACCTGGACCGCGCCCTATGCGGAAGAATAATTTTTGCTTCTGAGGCTACAAAGCCATCGGACAGTCGCCAACTGTCCTGAAACCTACTGGGGTCTAGAAAGGGTATAGAACACATGATTCTTGTCAGTGTGAGTTGATTTCTGATGTGGTAGATGTCTGGAAATGAATATGTTAATCAGTGGAAGCAGACAGCGGTAGCACTCACCCACACTGAGAAGAGCTTCTATAAAATCTTGTGTCACCACGGGAACAGGGAGTCTGAATATATCATACATAACCTCCAGTAGACCTCGCTGAGAAGAGAGTGAGAGAGTGTGATGAAGTACCTCATGATGAGTCTTGAGCATTGACTCTGTATGTACATATTGTATAATATTTAGGGCTTGTTATGTATTATTATTATTACATATACAGATAATAATAGAATATTTAAAAATATAATAATTTTTTTTTTTTTAATACAATTATGTTTATTTTAAAATACAGCCCATTAAAATATTTGTGATAAATCTCATGAAATAATCTATTTTTAATCTCATTAATTAATCTCAATATTTTGCATGCATTCAATTCTAAGAAAACTAAACAAGCATTTTTGTAAATATTAGGTTAAAGAAAATGTGTGGATGCAACTCGTTGTAAATTCCCAAAACAGTGCTCTTTACTTGCAAAAAAAAAAAAAAAAAAAAAAACTTTAGCCATACTTGCAAATCTGTAGTAATTCAATAATAAAGTAACTTTTGCCACACTTTATGGATTTAATCTTACATGTATAAATTTAATTTGGCTATTATTATATTTATAAACTGTAAACATGAATTACGTAACTAATAATTTTTTAAAACAGGAAATATGCTGGTTGTTTGATTTGCATGCTCTGTGTACTGCAAGATTTCTAATTATATCCTTTGTCATACCCTCACTTCCATATTTGGTATACACAGCAGACCAATGAGAGACTGGATTCCAGAGTTGCCTGATTTGCAGAGATTAATGATGCCTGGAGGTAAGGTGGGACAAAACAACAGGTTTGGTCTGAGCAGCAATAAACACCTACTTCAATGAAATTCCATTTAAAAGACGCATGATGCATTACAATATTCATGCGCACATAAGCCAGCTTCTTTTTAGATGCATCATCTTAAGATATGCACTGTTACACAATCAATCTTAATAAAGTATTGACTGAAATCAGGCCCTACAAGGATTCCAGAGAAAGCCTTGCAGTTTTCCACAGAATTTAAGCGGAATTTAAGCATTGAATGTTAGTTCATTTTCAATAGACAATGTGAAAAATGCGGCCCTGTATGCTTGACATATTCTTTGAAAGATATTGAGATATGCTTACCTGACCAAGAGCGAAGGGAAGCAACAATTGACATCTTACTGGCCAGAAATCGAGCCTCCCTGTCTTCTCTGCAGAGAGAAATACCACACATCCATACATGCAGCCAATAAAAGTTGCATGCTTGCGTCACCAACGGCAAATTCTACTTTGAAAGACCTTAAAGCTGCACACTCACTTGAGTTGACCTTCTGCTGTGTCTGGATTGTGTCTGTAGTGAAAGTCTGTGTAAGGTGCCAGGATTTGCTGGGGGGGAAAAAAACGCCTTGTAAAACAGCTTTTACCAAATTTACATAAAACATAAATGTCATATAGTAATATAAAATGTAAGGTTGAATTAAAGACAAACTAACTGGACTAAATGAATAATAAAATAAAATGGTCGCAATATTATTTAATAATTTAATAATTTATAATATTATTTAATTAATAATAATAAAATAAATAGTAATTAAAACAATTATGGAAAATTAAGTAATACAATTTCTGATGGGCTCATTGTTGAAGACAGATTCATACCTCGAGCTCCACATCAGAGCGAACGTATTGCCGTGTATGTGGGTGATTGAGCAGGTGCAGGATGGTGGTCATCAGAGCCTCATTGATGCGACTGAGCTGGCAGTCGATTACATTCTTCAGGATGGTGCTGAGGCCACCCCTCTTTGCCACAATCTCAGGGTTCTCCAGTGCTGCACGCACAAACATAGACATTAAATAAGGTCAACATACACATTCACCGTTTGATACGTAATAGTTCTCTGATCAGTGTGCAAACCTACCAAGTTCACAGATAATGGCGATGCAGGCACGAACCATACGGTCCCGCTCCTGGGGTCCATCGTTACCCACAGCAATGAGGGAGTTTGTGATTGAGCTTGGGAAGAGCAGGGCGTTCACAGTGATCATCTGGAAAATCATTGTAAAAAAAAAAAAAAAAAGCTTATACCGACACTTCTGTCCATGACAAAAAGAACACTGAACATTATTAAAGAAATGGCCCAGTGTATAATGTGAGAACATTTAGATTTCCTGTTTAGTTCATTTTGTTTGAGTGCAACATGTATTAATAAAATAAAATTAAATCTAGAAGTATAAATAATAAATAAAAAAATAAAAATAATATTTCTGAGGGTGCAGTTTTTATCATTGTTCATTTACTTCTTCAAAAAATGCAGTTTTGTAAACTCAATTTTAGCAGCAAGCTAGTTCATTAAAAATTGTGTGCTAAATGACATCTGCAGGGCAGAAACATGTCAAATAAAAGGTCAAATTAAATTAAATTAAATCTAAAAGTATAAAGATTAAATGAAATAGAACAATTAAGAAAAAGAATATTACTGGGGCCGCTTTTATCATAGTTTCATTCATCATTTATTTGTTCACAATACATAGGTTGGTAAATTGAATTTTTGTTCATTCATCTGATATGTCATCAGATAATGCATGCAAGACAACATCTGCATGACAAAATCATGCAAAATAAAATAAAAATCTAGAAATGTAAAGATTAAATTAAATGATTTTTTTTAACAGGACTCCTGTGATATTTTTCAGTATTGAATGAACACAACAAAACAGCAGGAAGTGTTCACATCTCACCTTTCTCACCAGTCTGAGTGCTTGTGTGCGTTCCACCTCATTACTCTGCTGGATGTCAATGCACCTAAAGGTCAAAAGGTCACATTAGTCAACATTATGTGAACCAGTCAACATTAGTAGTCAATGCAGTGAAATGCTTCTTAAACCATAATAACATCTGCACTGAGAAGTATGAGTATTACCTCTAAATGCATTCTAATTGATTAATTTTCCTATCCAAGATCTGACTTGCTGGGTGTTCAGACAGGACAGAGGAAGTAGCACATCCTTACAGTACCACCACTTCAAAATGACCTTAACCGGACTTGACTAGCTCTTCACATTAGACTCGCTCCTCCTCTCTCTCTCACTCTCTCTCTGTCAGATACTAACAAGAGATGAAAGTGAAAGTGACGTGAAGTTAAGTATGGTGACCCATACTTGGAATTTGTGCTCTGCATTTAACCCATCCAAGTGCACACACACAGCAGTGAGTAGTGAACACACACACACACACACACCATGAACACACACCATGAACACACCCCCGGAGCAGTGGGCAGCCATTTTTGCTGCTGCACTCGGGGATCAGTTGGGGATTCGGTGCCTTGCTCAAGGGTACCTCAGTTGTGGTATAGAGGGTACATTCACTCCCCCCACCTACAATCCCTGCCTGTACCGAGACTCGAACCCACGACCTTTGGGTTACAAGTCCGACTCTCTAACCATTAGACCCCGACTGCCCCGTCCCCACAACTCACCATGAATTAACATCAAGTCTTGTTTCTGATGGAAACAGTTAGTCCTTATCCCTCAAACCCTAGCTCAGACTTGAACTAAACTGCTGAAATGACTGGCCTTGCATACAGTGCTATGAAGACATGTCATACAGACCTGGAAATCAGGTAATCCACCTGGAGCCGCAGCACTTTCTGAAGGATATTACTGTCTCTGATGAGGTAGCGGAGAGCACGCAAACCAGCCGCCCGCACCTCCTTAGCCTCATTGAGCAGAGCCAACCTGAGGCTGTGCAACGAACAGAAAAGACAACATGACACTGCATTTCAATATCATTTAAAGTTATTTCACATGTTTTACAGTAAAACAGGACATTCACTGAGAAATAATGTTTTATATATTTTTTTCTCCTAAGGCAGAAGACAAGATAAGTCATTTCAGAGGTGGACAAAGTCATTTCATTTAAATTAAAAATGATGAAAACAAATCTAATGATTAATTGTGTATGGGAACGTTTACTAGAAAAAAAAAGAGATTATATTTTATACACTACTGTTCAAAAGTTGTATTTTATAATGTTTTTAAAAGAAGTCTCTTACACTCACCAAGGCTGCATTCTTTCAAGTACAAATGATACTATCCTGAAACTATTGCAATTTAAAATAACCCTTTTCTAATTGAATATATTTTAAAATGTTATTTATTTCTGTGATGGCAAAGCTGAATTTTTAGCAGTCATTATCACATCACATCTTCAGTATCACATGATCCCTCAGAAATCATTTTAATATGCTGATTTGGTACAAACATTTATTACCAATGTTGAAAACAGTTGTGCTGCTTGATATTTTTTTGATATCTTTGATAAATATATATATATATATATATATTTGAAATAAAAATCTTTTGTAATATAAAAATGTCCTTACTTTTTACATTTGATCTTTACTGAACTAAAGTATTAATTTCTTAAAAAAAACAACTGAAACCTCAGTTGCTCTATGACTCACCAAAGGATAATTTCTTCATAGGTAAAGCCAAACTTTTCCTCAGAGTGCCCGACATTGCAGAGCAGCTGTATTGGAGACATAAACAAGCATTTATATATTTTACTTGGCAACAAATAGAGACATTGATGACTCTACTTGTTTTCAAATACTCAAACTATTGCTGGAACACTGCAGGGTATTTCACACAGAGCGAAAACACGCCCATGTTCAAAGAGTTGGAGGGTATGTTTTTTTCATCCTCAGGTGATTTATACAACTCACAGCATGGTTGACTTGACAAAACCTGTTAGACTGAAAGGGCTCATGATCTGTTAGACTGAAAGGGCTCACGATCGTCTGCTGAAATATGACAATGCTGTCAGTGAACTGATAATTCATCAAATATATACACTGTAAAAAAAATTCTGTAGTTTTTACAAAATAATTTTGGCAGCTGTGGTTGCCAGAATAATTTTGTAAAAAATATAGAAAAACTGTAAACACATTTAAGGCCAAAAACAGTAAATTTTACAGTATAAAACTGTAATTTACAAACAAGAAAATTTGAATGTAAACCAGTAAATTCAACAATGCACACTGCTATTAAAATCTGTTTTGTACATACTGACAACCACCATAATAATGCAGGTGGTAAAAGAGAAAGCCACATAAAAAAAGTTTGTCCTTTTTTCTACGGTTAGCGCCACCTGTGACAGGTCAGCTAGAAACAAAATAAAAGACTCCATAAAATAAAATCACATAAAGTGAGCTACATTTCTACATTTTCTGTACTGGTAATCGAAATAGTAATGCCACAGAGCCATCTGAAGTTTCCATCTCTTTTTAAGGCCATTAGACTGGCAAACATGTGCAACTTGCTTTGGCTGCGAACCACAAAACATTCACATATCCTCAGCCTCACACCTTCAGTCTTGTATTGGTTCTGTGGCTTGCACGATCAGGAGATTACATTTGCACGGCTTGCCCTTACCCTGTTTGTGTTAAAATGCAAAACTGATCCAGATACAGCACTTCAGTAATTTGAGAGCATCTGAGCCCGGGGTTATTCCTTAGGTATGCTCAGACGCTTTTATTTTCGGCCAGATCCTGTAAGTGCGGGGCAGAAAAACCCTCAGGCCTCGACTGACGGAAATCATAAAGTACTCTGTTTGCTTCATTTTACCAAACACCGGTAAGTATTCACATGCAGGACTCCTGTGTTGTAATGCTAAACAGATGTACCAGATTGAGCAGGCTGCTACGCATTAGGGATAGGCAGGATTTTCCAACTAGTTTTTTCAACAACCGACTAGTTGATTAGAAGTTAATTGTTATCTACATTTTTATATATAACAGCTTTAATATTTTTAGCAGCTGTTTCTGTACACACAAATGTTGTGTGCCTGACCCTTATTATTCAGGGGATTCGACTTCACCCAAAAATTCGGTTATCATTTACTCATCCTCATGTCGTTCCAAACATGTATGCGTTTCTTTTTCTGTGGAATATAAAAGAAGATATTGTAAAGAATGTTGGTAATTAAACAGTTTCGGTTTCCATTGACTTCCAGTGTATTTTTTTGTCCATACTATGCAAGTCAATGGGAAGCAAAACTGTTTAGTTGCCAACCTTATTTCTTCACAATTTTTTCTTTTGTGTTCCACAGAACTCTCTTACAGGTTTGGAACGATATGAGGGTGAGTAAATGACAGATCCCTTATCCCTTAATGAAAGTGCACTAACTGTTCAGACAACCTAAAAACTAGTCATATGTTGTTTGCATATCCCTACAGTGCTTGTTCTGCAGCATCAGAGCAAGAAAACGTTGGGATTTAGGCAGCTAACAACATTGATCCCAGCATTCCCTGGTCCACTGCAACACCTGATCCACTCTTGAGATGACAAACCTTGATGAAGTTGTTCAGGTGGCCCAGTTTACGCATATTTGAGACTCCTTGCTGCTTGGCCACATTCTGGAGGATCTCTCGCATGTTCTCGGAGGGGTCTGGAAGAAAAGATGTTTGAAGAGTTCTGAGGTCATCAGAGAAACAGGGATGGAAACACAAGGATATAATGTTCTGCCTGTAACAGAAGTAACCGCACCATTTCCACTATTGGTGTGCTACAACCGCAAGAAGCAGAGAAGTGCTTTATGGGATGGAATCAATCACAGAGCAGTAAAATTAGTAAGCACACAAAAGCAGAGTGTTTTAGCTAGACACAGTGGGACTTCCTGACATCATCTCACTTAACAAATTCTCATAAATAAGTTTTGTAAGGAAGTCTTAGCATGCATCAAGAACCAGTGATAAATGTCCAACACACGAATCACCAACAGCAGAGAGCTGACATCTCAACATAACCATGTACAATCTATAAAAGTTAAGGAAAACCAGTTCCAGTGCAGACAGAACTTACAGACAAACTAGGCCTATCTATGTAGCAACAATTCGGATATATATAATATACCAGTAATGTAATATAGGACAAACATTTTTGTTAAATTGTGACATGAATATCTAAAAAGAAACCTGGCAACCATTCAGAGCAAGTATGTGAGAATTCAGATATTTCATTCTCAAATATTTCTTTTCAACGAACAATAAAATAAAAAATGATAGGAAAACGCCGGTCTTTGCTCTAGCAGTTGATGTCCTCTCATATTAGAAAGGCAGTACAATAAAACAAACATTAGTGCTTTATATTGTGCAAAACCAGCTTACATAAAATACAGACATTCAAAGATATTACAAACACTGCACTCTTTACGATTCATTTCCCCCAGCAGTCACACAGGATACATGTTCAGTCATCTGTACCAAAACAAAACAAAATCCACAAATATTCCACAGACTCCCTGTTGCCTTTCATACTGGAACCAAAAACAGTGAAGCTCAGGTCTCGTCTAAATACAGGTATAGTCTGCCATTCAAAGGTTCGGGGTCAATAAGATGTTTTTCTTTTTTAAATTGTGACACTGAAAACTGGAGAAATGGCTGCTGAAAATTCTAAATTCTGCTTTGCCATTTTAGGAATAAAGTACTTTTTAAAGTATATTAAAATAGAAAAAAAAGTGCTTTTAAATTGTTATAATATTTTACAGTATTACTGTTTTGCTGTATTTTGTATCACATAAATGCAGTGTTTATGAGCATAAGAGACTTCTTTAAAAAACATTTAAAAAAATCGACCCCAAACTTTTGAAGGACGGTGTACGTCAGCAGGAATTCATGACTGGAATACAAGTACTGGATTGATACTATCCGAGCTCAGGAAACCAAGGCAACCTTTTCTGACCCGAGTTACAAAATCTAGAAAGTTTAGCACTAATGACAACCTCTGGAAGCATCCAGAAAAGGCCATCATCACAGAGGTCATATGGGAAAAACAGCCTCAAGGGTAACCTATCAGCAAAGACACAATCATGACCCTGCAACAGCTAATGAGCTATTTTCCCCCAACAAAGACACTATGACAAACAATACCAAAGCTATATTTAGTATATTTAGTAATACTCTTAATAATACATGCAAATAAATCCATTACAATTTAAAACAAAACAAATCAGCAAAGAACACGCAAGTAAAGCTCTTAACCATGTTTGTTATGATCACAAGAGGCAAGATTCCCCTGAATTCACATTTTGTGTTCAGCCCAAAAGACAGACAACTTTAACAGCAGTCTTATTTCTAAATAAAATGTATATATGTACACAGTGAACTGTGAAATTTCCAGTTAAGATTTTGAATTGTTTGTTGAGCTGTATAGTGAACATGATCTATATAGTGTCAATCACAGGGAAGTTTGACAGCTCATTTGACAGACCAACAACTTAACAGGATGATGAATCTCACTGCAGAACGAAAAGCAAAGAATATAATTTCTATAATAGCAGATACATTGACAAATAAAATCACCAGCATTACTACAATAAAAGGTCAAACTTGACAATAAAGTCTCTTTAGTTAAATATTTAGCAAAACCTTTGTTATAAGCAATATATTTGTTAGTGTTTATTTTGTTTGTTATTTAATAAAAATATAACTGCATTATAACATACAAAAATGCAACAATATTAATAGATACCTTTTTTAAATATATTAGTGGAAGTTAAAATTAACATTAACTAAGAATAATAAATGCTTCAGAAGTTTTTCTCATTGCTAGTCATGTTAACTAATGTTATTGTTAACAAATGAAACGTCTGTTTTATAAAAAAACAATTTAGAAGAATTGCTGCATTAAATTGGACATCAGCTGACATATTTTATTTAAAAAAATTATAATAAAATGGTATTACAAAAAAAAGTGCATGCTTTCTTGCTGCAGCAGACTGTTGTTTTGGTCCCTCACCCTTTGGACCCTACCGTCCTGCAATGCTGGACTGAAGAGACACATATATCATGCAACCATTATATAATAATAAAAAAGCATTCGACACCTCTAACACCATATGTTTTCCCTGTATTTAATTATTGTATACTTATATACAAGAGCATATATTGTATACAGATCTATGATGCATGTTGCCTTAGTTTAAGGCTGTGTGTCTCAAAATCTAGTGCAGCAAGCATTTTTGGGCATCATAGGTGGGTTTGGTTCCCGCGAGGCTGACATTCCAAACCAGCACGATGCCCAGAAATGTTGTCTAGGTAGGGAGTTCACTAGTTTCATCTGACTTACCTCTTGTGAGATCGAGCGGCACATTTTCCTCCCCACTGTCATTCCGACCTGCATATGCAAGATAAAATAAGACACTGAGAAAGGGACGCTTGGGACAGGTGTAGCTGATCAAGACTGCATCATATTATTCTGATGGATCTGTCAATCGGCCGAGCAGAGTAAGCTTAATCTCACCTCGCATCCGTATACTCCGGATAGGACGGCCTCGGATGCTGACCGCCATCTTTACCAGACACATTCACATTAACACCGGAAACCTCGAGGAATATCGCGAGAACCGGGCTGGAGCAGACTGTTGTGTCTGCACTTCTACATGTCTGTCTGAGTGGCTCATAAATAAAACGGCAAAGTAATAAATGATTTAATTCTTTGTTTTATACACAATGCATAAAGCAATTATAATACTAATGTGTAAAATTAATTAAAAAGTGCCAACCATTGCAAATGAGCTAAAAGAGGTGTGCTGTGGATAAACCTTTACTGTTTTCCAAAGTTTTTTTTCCCCTGACTAAAACGGGTTCTGTGTAAAATGGCCCCTTTGGTTTAGATGTACATTTTAGGGACACTATTGACATTGGTGGAACATTTATATAACAATATTAATATACTATAAAATTATAATATTATATACAAAGATTAATGTGTATTGTCCTTATTAATAAAAAAATGAATGAATAAATGAAATAGTTTCACATTTTATTTTTTATTTATACAGCATAAGGTATCTGTCTAGAAAATGAACAAATATATATACATTTAAAATATGTACACATGTATACACAGCTTGCATAAACATATACAAAATATACATATATTCAAAATGTAGGTGAAGTTTCTTTCGTTTATTTGATGGTATCCCTATGGAATGCTCCAATTAGACATTATAAGGTTAAAGAAATCTCCTTTAAACCATTAAACTTTAAGCTTATCCAGAAAATCATAATTAACCTGTATTTTCTGTAATAATTATCATGAAACCAAAGGTTAGGTTGAAAAATGACATAAAAAATCACAAACTTTTGAATGGTAGTTTATAAAATTTTACACATATTTTCCAAATGTATTATTCAAGAAGTGTATTCATAGATTGATTCCCCTAGAAAATGAGTAAAAATGTTCCTCTTTGGCTCTTTAAAAGCATTGATTGGTTTGTTTGACCAGCTTGACAGGTGAATATCAGCTCAACCAATGGCGTGAGTTTGGGGCGGGACTATCTGTTTGTCTGACCAATGGCAAGGGCAGGATGTTTTATAAGCCTTTTTGGTGATGCTAGTGGTGCAGAAATCACAAGTTCAAGTGTTTAGATGTAGGTCAGATGAAATGTATTCAATTTAGAATCAAATTTGAAAGCAGGAAAAGTAAATTTCAGTAAGTTTTCTTCTGGCTGACAGTGTAAATGTGTCCGTCTAAAGGAATGTCACTTTACCTTTGGGTGAGCTTTTGCCCTCTGGAGCTCCAAACAGCCAAATGCAGACCTCTCTCACTCTCTCGAAATTGATTTTTTTGGCTTCAGTGATTATTATTATGAAGATGAATTTTTATTTATTTATTTATTTAATTTACTTAAAAATAATTTACTCTTTTTTACCAAATAATTTCACATTCAAACTCAGTTTTATGGTTTGTATGTATTTTGACTAAATTAAGCCAGAGACAGTATTAGAATAAGAAAGCTATAAATCCTTAAAAAAATATGTGAGCTTTACAAAGTATTTATTTGATATTTTCTAAAACGATTGTACCCATTTTCTGATTTTTTACTACCCCCTTTTCACTTTTATTTATTCGTTTTTGTAGCCTACTTTTTAAACTTTTTTCTTGTTTTTTTTTTGTATGTATAACTGTATAATGTTCAATATTTGCAACTAAACGAAAGTGCATGCATAATGTTAATGTTTATTCAGTTAAAAAAGTGTTATCTCTAATCCTGGGTCTTTTACTATACAATAAGCATAATAGTTTTTGTAGGAACTGTGATTACATTGGAAAGTTCACGATGCGTCTGTCACAGACTATATGCTTATAATTCAGCTTAAAGTTTGTGTTTATGGACGTTAAATGCCGAATGTCCATAAACTACAAGCACCAGAATTGTAACCATGCGATCACATACAAGCATCATGTGTAATACCACCTCATCTCCAGTGGGTGTCAGTGTTGTCTCACGTTTCTCTGACTGCAACAAGTAAGAAGAAGAAGTGTCACATTGCGGCGAAAACAAGTCTCACTCATCCAGCTGCGGCAAAATTGTGTCATTATTTGTCTACAGAATAAGTGAGTGAAAGTAAAATGGGGCGCTCATCCAAAGACAAACGAGATATATACTACAGGCTTGCGAAGGAGGAGGGCTGGAGAGCGAGAAGCGCCTTCAAACTCCTGCAGCTGGATGAGGAGTTCAACCTTTTTAAAGGTAAGAGCTTCATTGTGCTTCAATCTGCATGGGATAGTGGTTGAATCATCATAGGATATGTCTCGAAAGCTTGTGAACTGCCTACATAGATAGCATCAAAGCAGGCTTTTATGTTCAAACGACTGTTCATGTCCTTCATACAGGTGTCAGTCGTGCTGTGGACCTGTGTGCGGCACCTGGCAGCTGGAGTCAAGTCCTGAGCCGCAAGCTCCGGTTGGTTAAATGCAAAATGCACGGAATGCACTTGATCGGTTGTGCACTATAAAATGCAAAGTACACATACAGATACTGTTAAGTAAAATCTTGTTGATTACTAATTGGCACTTCACCGTTTTCTGTCCTGTTTCAGTGGAAAAGACAAGAGTGAAGAGGTCAAGATTGTGGCAGTTGACCTGCAAGCAATGGCCCCTTTGCCAGGTGTCACACAAATTCAAGGAGACATCACCAAGGTGCAGTGCTTTTTTTTTTTAGCAAGTCATCATTATAGCATTTTAATCTGTATTGTATTATAATAGCATCAATCTGCACATTTTTAAAGCAAGACTCCAGGTGAATAGGGTTAAAAAATATCATATAGATAGACTTCCCCAGCTGATCGATTACATGAAGACTTGCAAACATTTTCTGTATTATAAGTTTTCTTAAATGTTGTTTAATTATGCAAATTATGCATTAAATATGCACTTGTTTGCATACATATCCAGAACAAAAATATGAACATTGGATAAAGCCAGGTTCAAAGTTCTTGTTTCGTTTTAACACATTAGAGTAGGTTTTTACAGAGGGTATTTTGGATATCACTTTTTATGTGAAGATTTGTGGCTCAGTGCATGAGAAAAACTCATTTTGAGGAAACAGCTTTTAAAGATATGTATTGCAATATAAATCTACAGATGCAAATAGATGAAATGCAAAAAATAAACACTTCAGTGGATGTTCGGATGTTTTCTTTCCATTAGTCTGAAATAAGACGTCATTAGCCCAAAATTAATCAGTGCATGAAAAAAACAATGTTTTGCTTGTAGTTTTGCTTTAAACATACTTTTTATTTGTGTGAATATTTTCATTGCTTTTAGTAAGTCTTTTTGAGTCAAGCAAAGTAGATATTCAACCATACTAACTATATGATTGTGCTATAGATTTCTACAGCACAGGAGATTATTCGACATTTTGAAGGACAGTCTGCAGACTTGGTCGTATGTGATGGCGCTCCAGATGGTGAGAAATAACCTTGTGTTTTTTTTTCTTCTTTTGAACATTTGATGTTCCTTTCTAGCTGGTCGATTTGCGATGTAGCAAAATTGCGATTTAGCAAAATCTTGAATTGAAGTTTTTTTTTTGTCTGTTTTTTTCTGTATAGTTACTGGTCTTCATGATGTAGATGAGTACATTCAGGCACAGCTCCTGCTGGCGGTATGTATTGCTATATTTTCCTTTAATCTTATCATTTTGGTAACACTTTACTATAAGGTCCCATAAGTTAATTTTAGTAAATAAACAATAAATAACACTGAGAAAAACTTTTGTTGCAGTATTTATTAATTCTTTGTTAATGTTAGTTAAAAATACGAAATATAATAAAATACACATTTTCATTGTTATTTCATGTTAGTTCCATTAAATAATATAAACCCATAAACTTTTGATACAATGTTGAAATGAACATTAACTAAAAATAATAAATGCTTTAGAAGGGTTGTGTAAACACAATGGCCAATCAGAAAAATATGCTAATGTTTTGTGTAATTTACTTATAATTATTAATAGCATTAATAATAATGCTATTATTAATAATAGCAATAATGACTCATTTAATTATATTAAATTAAATTAAATAGTAGTTTTGATTACTGAAATTTTGGTATCATGACAACACTCATAGTAAATATAATTTTATGGTTAGTTTTTGATTTACCATGTAAGTGCAAGACTGCTTGTTGAAGGTTTTGCTGAAGGTTTTTTGTTTTCATATTGACAGGCTCTCAATATCACCACACATGTTCTCAAACCAGGTGGCAACTTTGTTGCAAAAGTAAGCCATCCCATTGTCATTCATACTCTTAATTACTTTGTCAAGTTGTCAGTACAAGATTATGAAATCTGTTTTAGGTAAGAAATGTTTACTTCAATTTCACCTGAACTCCAATGTCTCTCTTCTGTGTAGATCTTCAGGGGAAAAGATGTGACGCTGCTGTACTCCCAGCTCAAGATCTTCTTCAGCTCTGTAACCTGTGCCAAACCACGCAGCAGCCGCAACTCTAGCATAGGTGAGAATTTCATTAAAAAAAAAAGGGAATGTAAAACTTTTTTAGGAATATTGTACTTTTTCATACATTAACTAATGTTTTTGTGTGTGTGTTCGCACTTCAGAGGCATTTGTGGTGTGTCAGAATTACTCTCCACCTGAAGGTTATGTCCCCAACATGTCCAACCCTTTACTGGATCACTCTTATGGTAACTTGTTGTTCCAATACTCCCAATACCAAAAAAGTGCTTTCAAGTTTGTTTGCGCTCATCTATATATGACATTTATTCAAATTTTATATTGTAAATGTCTATGTATATGCCCATGTCCTCCTTCCCATCCAGATGTTGACTTCAACCAGCTAGAGGGGCCAAACCGAATAATAGTTCCTTTCCTTGCTTGTGGAGATCTTAGTGCCTTTGATTCAGACAGAACTTACCCGCTTCAGGTACTAATCAGCTGCTTTCAAATCACGCATACGTGTCCATGAATGAGTAGTCTGACCTAATTCATGTTTTGCTTTATTCTCAAACAGCTTGATTCTAGTAAAGAGTACCAGTATTTACCACCCACCCAACCTCCAATTCGGCCTCCGTACCAGCAAGCCTGTCAGCTCCGCAAGAATAACTTGTTAGCCAAAGAGGACTCGCCTTCTGGCGCACTTGATGATTCCCTGTCCGCTTTAGATCTCAACACGAGTCCAGACACGAACATGGTCACACCAGGAACCTCCAACTAATGGACATTACTGATTTGTACAGCTTCTGTTAAAATCTTTTCATTGTTTTATCGTGATTGATCAACATTTATTTTTAGAGTTTTAAGATACTCTTAAAAAATGTGTTGTGTTATGTCTTTGTACCTTATTTTAAAGTTGTCCCTATTAAGGGTACTGTCCCAGTGACAAGCGGTCATACCCAGAAAGGTTCTGCACATTTTCTTTTTGACAGTGTAGGTTGATTTATAATAAGTTTGATCTTTTATGTATTTAATTGTTTCTCTGACTTTTATTTCACCCAGGATTCGCAAAGATTCTTCTCTGTGATTGGTCCTATGCATGAGTCACAGATTGAATTTGAACTTTTAACTGCAGCTCTACATGTTAATAAAACACAAATTTACCATGACACAGAGTTTGTTGTTGTTTTTGGTCAATACGGTGATTCAAATTAAGTTTGAATCCATTCTTGTATTTTTAGCAGCGTTTCAGATCATTAAAAAAGGCCTGTGTGTGAATACAGAACATAAAATACAGACATATTTTAAAATGTCAGAATGACTTTGCTCATATACGTGTAAAGTGCCATTCGAAATACGTTCTAAAGCCTGCAAGTGAGAAGATCTGCCATCTGTTTCCTTTCATTCGTTTGCTCAATGGTCCATGCATATATTGGACAGTTTCATAACCGTAGTATTTGTCACTAAGCATATCACACCAGCATTTTATTTTTCCTGTGTTCTTCTTTATACACTGATGAGGTCTGTTCTAAATTGTGCTTTAATATAGTTATAAATAAATTATATAAAAGTGGAATTGATGGTTGCTGAAGAAAGCCTGGGGAAATCAGTCATGCAGAGAGCCTTTACAGAATTTGGCTGGAAAATAGAAACCTGTATGCAAAAATGGCAATCGTGCATCCGGTTTGTGTGTGTTTTTTTTTAGACTATGACATTCTCATGCTAGATGTTGCATGAAGACCTGACAGTCCTAACCGGTATTGCTGTATCAGCTTGAGCACATGAAATGATGATCCAGCTGTTAAACCTGTGTATATTCTGTAAGTGCTATATTTAAATTTTATATTTCTATGTACAGAGTATTTGTTTGACTGATCTGTGTTAGCTCACCCTTAACACTCTGTGTCATATTTTTCAGTGAGTCTTTTTGCCAAATTAGCAAATGCAGGTATGTGGTTAATGTTTTGTTCATAAATTATATATATTTTTAAAGCCAATTTTTGTTTTTTTTATACTGAAATAATATCATACTGAAATTATGATTCAGATGACATCAACTTTTGATTTAACCCTCAGAAACCCACTTTAGCAAAATGACAAAACCCACTTTAGCAAAAATTTTTTTTTTACAGTTAAATCTCTATTTTCCCCTAGTTTTGAGACTACAGGGGTTGGACAAAATAATGCGAACACCTGGGAAATAGGCAATATTTCTTTTCATAGTACTTCTGTGTTGTTTGGACACAATCATTCTTAGTGTTCGACAGTTCATTCTTTCATGGTTCAAGTCTTTCATGCTTTGTGTATGCAGTCATAAACAATTTGGGTGTACTAAACCATGCTGAACACATCTTATATTACACCGATTTAAAAACGGGAGAATATGAACAGTAAAAAATAAAAGATTGTTGCCTGCACAAAAATATACAAATATACAAACCAATGAGTGTTCATATTGCATTTAACAGCAGCTTGGATATCTATCTATCTATCTATCTATCTATCTTCTATCTGTCTGTCTGTCTGTATCTATCTGTCTGTCTGTCTGTCTGTCTGTCTGTCTATCTATCTTTCTATCTGTCTTCTATCTGTCTGTCTGTCTGTATCTGTCTGTCTGTATCTATCTATCTATCTGTCTGTCTGTCTCTATCTATCTATCTGTCTGTCTGTCTGTATCTATCTATCTGTCTGTCTGTCTGTCTGTCTGTCTC
>NW_015647040.1:200837-203806 GCF_001515625.1 Sinocyclocheilus rhinocerous
TATCTATCTATCTATCTGTCTGTCTGTCTGTCTGTCTGTCTATCTGTCTGTATCTGTCTGTCTGTCTGTCTATCTATCTATCTATCTATCTGTCTGTCTGTCTGTCTGTCTGTCTGTCTGTCTCTATCTACAGTATCTGTCTGTCTATCTATCTATCTATCTATCTATCTATCTATCAGTGCTCTTCAGTATCAGTGATCATGTTCCTGAGGGCTAGTTGTCTATTATGTGAGATTATGTATTTGTTAACATTTTCAATCCCTCATTCGACCCGCAACCTCTATATACAGATTTCAATGTTAGTCGTGGATTGATGACTCTCAGTGACCGGACGGATCTGATATGCTGTCACAAGGACCAGGTTATGTGTTTTTTCTATGCTGATTCAAGAAACATTGGCCAGCAAAATTCCTCTGACAATTGCTGCAAACTTACTATCAGTGGAGAACAACTGTTACAAGGAAAAGTTGGAGAGGAGCTCCGAACAACAATTAGCGTCCACTGTGAACCCAAATCTGACTACAAAATGAACCGAAATGTCACCATTACAGTGTGGAGGATATGTAAATAGTTTTTTAAACCTTTGTAATGCTATAAAACACTTTTTAAAAATTCTTTATCTAGACATAGGGCACAGATTCAAAATTTGAAAGCCTTTTCTGTTGTTTTCATCTTTAGCTCTTACTGGTAAAAACACTCTTGTTTTTCTGGTTATCCTGGGGACACTGATTCTGCTCACTTTGCTCATCTTAATCATCATATGTATTATCTATGTGACCAAAAAGCAAGGTAAGAAACGGTAAACATAACATTATCTTGTGTAATTCTGGATATGTCAAAGAATGACTTTACACCTAATGTCTTATATGTTTAGATGCTTTATAACCACGAGTTACTGCCCAATATCTTCAGTAGTATACAAAATGTATTTATTCATTGATAAAATTTTTTTTTTTTTTTTTTTTTTTTAAGGGTATAGACAAAAGTTTCATCCAGTGAGGTCAGTGCATATTATGACTTATTCAGCTAAAATATTTGGTATAAACCTGCGGTTCTCTAAATGTTATGTTTTGTTTTCATAGTTACAGAACTCAAGTAACGGACACTGGTGAGTGAGTTAGCAGAAATGCTCATAACGTCTGTAGTACTGGTACAAACTTGCACTGCACCTCTCTACTGTGTTTTTATAGTAAATGGATAATTCTGTAGTCATGATCGGTATGATGTTGAGGTGTGATTTACTTTAAAAGAAAATATCAAATTCATGACAAATTCACAACAAATTCTCTCTCTCCCTCTTTTTTTTTTTTTTTTTTTAGTCTCTCTAGGAGTAACTTGGTGGAGAGTGTGGTTATTGTTGAAGTGCAGGAAGAGAAAACGGAGGTACATATTTTATTTATTTATATTTTATTACTTTTGAAATGAGAATGAAAACATGTCAGGGAGTTATACAGGTTTCACATTCACTTTGAATGTTTACATGTAACTACATATCAGTCACTATCTGCATTTCTGTTTTTATGAACATGATTTTGGGAAATACTTATTTGTAATATTGAATTTAAACTGAAAAGCGTTTTTTTTTTACATGTTTTTCACAGATAGTAGAGGATGAGCTATTATATGCCACAGTGAATCATTCAGGTGCTGGTGAAAACTCTGCTCCTGCAGTGAAGTTTGAATCAGGAACTGACTATGCCACAGTGGTCAAACACTGAACGGAATTTTTTCCCCCCTCATGGATTTAAGTCACCAAAGATGAAATAAAAGTTGTATGCGTTATGTTTTGAGCAAATTTATTATGGTTCTCATTATTGTTCTCCTGACTTGATTTTAGATATAAGATATATAATAAACTCACATGAAAGAATCTGTTAATTTGATTAATACAAACCAGAAACAAGTGGTTGAATTAGTAATAGAGTTGACTCTAGGTTTGCTATAATGGCACTCTTTCCAGCATTCAGGGAAGGGCTCTTTTGCTACATGTAGCTACACTTCTTGATGACAGGAATAGTTAACATGAAACTCGCGTGTGTATTTATATTTATATAAATATAAATATTATATTATTATTTATATATAAGAGATTCAAGTTAAACTATACGTCTGTCATCAAAACTATTTTCAAATATATCATAGTACATGCAGTACCAGGAAAAATGTCTCTGTTTTATCAGTTTATTTAAGCCGATATATGTACAGTCATGGCCAAAAGTTTTGGCAGTGACATAAATGTTGTGTTTTGCAAAGTTTTCTGCTTAAGCTGTTGTGGTGTTCATTCACATTGTTTCTAGATTATTGTGTAGAGTGATCAGATGCATTTTAAATAATTGCTAAAAGCTTCATTGGCCAAAAAATCAACTTCTCACAAAAAACAAATTTCACTGTTTTTTGATCCTGACACAAAATGACCAGCTAACATTAATTGACTAATCATACTGCCACGAATAAAGAATGGTATCAAAAACGTCCCGCAAGAGCAACTTCTTCCAACGATGCATGAGCAATTTGGTGATGATCCGTGCATTTTCCAGCATGATGGAGCACCATGTCACAAAGCAAGAGCGATAAAGAAGTGGCTCGAAGGTTTTTTGATCCTGACACAAAATGACCAGCTAACATTAGCTGACTAATCATATCAGCATAACATGTGAAAGTATGAATGAGTACTAGTCAGGTTAATCACTATCATACTAAATAGATTGTAAGAGCAGACTGATTGCTATAAAAGGAGGGAAGAAGCACTTCCAATCATTGTGTTCTTGTTTGCAATGTTTACCTCCAAAGAAACACTTGCAGCCATCATCGCTTTACATCAAAATGGCCTCACATGCAAGGAAATTGCTACAAAGAATATTGCACCTGAAAGAACCATTTACCGGATCATCAAGAACTTCAAGGAGAGAGGTTCGACTGCAGTGAAGAAGTCTTCAGGACGTCCCAGAGTGTCCAGCAAGCGCCAGGAC
>NW_015647040.1:203911-211686 GCF_001515625.1 Sinocyclocheilus rhinocerous
CATGAGCAATTTGGTGATGATCCGTGCATTTTCCAGCGTGATGGAGCACCATGTCACAAAGCAAGAGTGATAAAGAAGTGGCTCAAAGATCATTACATTGAAATTTTGGATCTGTGGCCAGGCAACTCCCCGGATCTCAGTCCCACAGAGAACCTGTTGTCAGTCCTCAAAAGGCGAGTGAACAAGCAGAAGCCCACAAATTGTGATAAACTCTGAGAACTAATAAGGCAAGAATGGATCGTCATCAGTCAGGATTTGGCCCAGAAGCTAATATCCAGCATGCCAGAGGGAATTGCAGAGGTTATGAAGAACAAGGGTCAACACTGTAAATATTGACCCATATTTTTTTTTGCCAATAAAAGCCCTTAAAACTTATGATATGCTTATCATTGTTTTTCAGTATACCATAGAAACATGTGGAAAAATAATCTACAAATACTGAAGCAGCAAACTTTGCAAAACACAAAATGTATATCACTGCCAAACTTTTGGCCATGATGACTGTATTACAAGCATGTGTGGTAATACCTATGAATGTAGAATTACGTCAATAAGATTTGCACACGCAGGGTAAGAGTTGTGGAAGTGTACATAAGACTGTAAGCGTAAATTACATTTGCATGCGCAACAGAAGCTTTGTAAAGGTGTAAATCGCGTTTCAAGTAAGAAAAAATGATTTGCAGCATTTTACTGTTACTCGTAAGCGTAATTTATGTATTGTGAAACTGCAGCTTTATGCTAACGCAAAATAAATATGATCTGCATGATTCTGACTTCCATTTTTCCGCGCTTACACTTTTGCCACGTTTTTTTTCGCCAAAAGACGGTCAAAAGCACTGCAAGCCTGTGAACAGTGATTTGCAAGCGAAAACAACAGTTTAAAGAACTGCAAAACAGATTGACTGCATAGAACCAATCTGTATGTGTAAAAAACAAACTGTTGCAAATGTCTTAATGACTTGTTGTGTCCTTACCGATCGATCGACTGACTTGTAGTATTGAAATCATGTTGTGCTGTATAGAGTCCACTAGATGGCGATATCTGCCGTTGGCAAACCAAGATCGCTCTTCACTGACAAAATGCAAATTATTAAACGTTTCTCTGTTATTAAGCTTGTTGTGGAAAACGGTATGTAGTGGAGAATGTCTGCGTTATGTGAGTACAATTAAAACTAAAGTATAGGCTAATTACATTGTCCAATAGGCCTGTGATTGATTTGTGAACGTGTCAAAATGTGACGTGAAGGTATGAGTTCTATTTCTACCACTTTCTTTGTAACTTACAAACCGCACAATAAATTAACCTCGAATATGTTATACTGTTATGTAGACACTGTAACGAATGTCTAATTGTGAATTTTACTTCAGACTAGTAACGTAGGCCTACCTGAGCAACCCCAGACAGGATGGAAAGAGCGGTTGTAGGCAATAAAGGTAACGCTTCACTTGTAAAACACTGAGCTAATTTCAGTGACATATCTAATGGTGCACTCTGTATTTTTTTATACACTAAGAAGTTTTACACATAAAGAAACGAATAATACCATTGCACACTTGCGTGAGATAAAGACATCTCACATCAGTGGCCTCGACAATAATATTGACTTGCCATGTTAGCTACTACTCGCTTTACTCATAATACCACCTGTTATTTGACACCTTTTTGGAACAAATCGCATTATAGTTGACTGCAAATACCTCTTTGATGGAATTGGTAACTGAAAACGTTTGCTTTTGTGAGAAACGACATACTCACTGTTAGATGTCTCGATTAGTCAAAATACAACTTCTATATCAGCCAACACAACATAGATCATGCACAATATAGAAATATATAAGACCAGAAGAAAACTGTCTGTTAGCATTCCCATTCATCAATGCCAGCTGTAATCTGCCAACTTTGCTAATGCATGTTTTTTTTATTTTCATCCATGAAACCACAGGAATATCAACACTGATGGGTCCAATTCATGCTTTTCAAAACACTGCCAAAAATTAGTAACGGGGAAATATCTATCATTATACTATGTGTTTATGAATTCTATGTTGAGTTGTATGTTAGATCAACCCCAAACATCTTAAAACATCCAAAACCAACCTAATTACCAGATTTCCACCAAATATGTGATGTATTTTGTATATGCATCATATAAGAGGTTTTTACCAAATACAGTATGTGATGTAAACAAATCATAGACTGTCACTGTAATTACAAAGTTTTCCCCTTTTCCCAAAGGCAATCAGTAGATAATTTTGATTAGCGGAAGAGAAATCAAGCAGATGAAGGATAATGTACAGCCTAGTGTCATGACAAGCATAAATAAATGACTGATCTGTCACATGACTCAGCCATCATTCTCAGAGGCAAATGCTTGCGCCTGCATTTCACTTCAGATGGGCTCTGAATTATAATGCACTGGCTCCTGTTTACATGACTGTTATTCCGCAATCTCACATTTCGCACAGTATTGTAACATAAACAAGCAAAAATAAATAGCACACTGTATCCCACATGTTCACTAGTAACACACAATAATTTGCCATTACTGTATGAATAACAATACAAGAGAAGAACAGCATGTAAGCTCTGGGAAGCATCTGGATGGTTCCATAGGGTTTTCCTTGACATAAAGTGACTGGTACATATCTCGATGGAATAAACGAGTGACAATCTCTCTCTCTCTCTTTGTCATATACACACATTGTCTTTCTACCATACTCTGCAGGTCAAAATGGACCGAATGAATGCATAGACAACAATGCACAAGCCCTTTCTCGTGGAAAACCAGTCTGGTGAGAGAGAGTGAGATTTTACATGCAGTTTTTATGAGGTAAGCTTTTATGGCTCTAAACCCTATTCATTCTTAGCAATCAGAGGGGAACCTGCCTTCAATTAGAACCAGAAAATGAACCCAACTGAATGCATCACACTAAAGTAAACTAGAAACCAACCACAGAAGGTGGTACGAGAGGCAAATATACAGTAATTAATCAAACAAAAGAGTTTTTTTTCATTGCCAACTATCTGCAAAACCAGTCTTTGTGGAAAGAAACACTAAATTTGTGAATTTGTGCACTGATTGTTTCACCTACATCCTGCAGATCTGCACAAAGAAGACGACAATAATAACAACAGATGCGCGGTAAACAGTTGGCAGTATCTCTGCAGTTTTTATGAGGTAAGCTTTTATGGCTCTAAACCCTATTCATTCTTAGCAATCAGAGGGGAACCTGCCTTCAATTAGAACCAGAAAATGAACCCAACTGAAGTAAACTAGAAACCAACCACAGAAGGTGGTACGAGAGGCAAATATACAGTAATTAATCAAACAAAAGAGTTTTTTTTCATTGCCAACTATCTGCAAAACCAGTCTTTGTGGAAAGAAACACTAAATTTGTGAATTTGTGCACTGATTGTTTCACCTACATCCTGCAGATCTGCACAAAGAAGACGACAATAATAACAACAGATGCGCGGTAAACAGTTGGCAGTATCTCTGCTGAGAAAAATGGGAGACTGTGAGTGAGAAAGAGAGAGACGGAGGGAGAAAAATCGAGCTGCTGCAGTATCCCTACACTGCTGAGGCTCGGACTGCGTGACTGACTGGTGTGTTGCTAGAGAGAGAGAGAGAGAGAGAGAAGAAGGGAGGGGGATGGGAAGGATCTTGCCTGGATGAGGAGCAAGCAGGCAGGCAGGCAGCAGCATCATCTCTTTTGTGGCGTGCTGCTGAGGGAACTGGCCGCCTAGAGCCGTGCAGGGCGCTCACTCCTCTTAGGCGCGCACAGCGCCACCGCCTCTCGCGCACTGGCCACCGCAGGGACAGTGACAGCCTTCTTTACAGGCACAGCACTGCTTGTTGCAGCGGCACCATGGCGCAAGCTGCTAAGCAGATCCGCAAGAACAAGGACCTACAGGAGCTCGCAGCTCAAGAGCTGCGAGAGAAGGAGGAGGAGAAGATCAAGAAAAGGAA
Source organism: Sinocyclocheilus rhinocerous (assembly GCF_001515625.1). Lineage (NCBI taxonomy): Eukaryota > Metazoa > Chordata > Actinopteri > Cypriniformes > Cyprinidae > Sinocyclocheilus > Sinocyclocheilus rhinocerous. The sequence continues at coordinate 207,883 of NW_015647040.1, forward strand.
CAGATCGAGAGACCGTAGACGCAAGGTAACAGAAAAAAAACCCCTCCTTCCTCTTTTTTCCGTAACGAGGAGGATACGCACACCTTCACAAATATCACTGACTGATTGTGTTTACCAGTCAGCTAGAGCTGGTCGTTCACAGATTAAGTTTGAGGAAGATGCTGATGTCTGGCGGGGCAGACGGGGGGGGGGGGGCATGACTGAGATGATTGGTTAAGTAGCCCCTCGGTCCTCAGGGGAACATCCTGCTCAATCGATTTAGAAGCGAATGCTGTTTATGACTGATGCTGCATCAAAGCAAACTGATTGCTTTATGTATTCAGATGCAGCCGCCACAGGCTTCATTGTTTGTTGCGTTCCCTCCGCCTGTCATTGGCGCACTACACCACCTCATATCGATGCCGTAAGCGTGAACTTTGGCAGAACGTGAGCATAATGTCTGCACCTGCCTCTGCCACCCATTCTCATTACAGTTTGTATGATGGTATGGGAGCTGTGGTGCATTATGTGAGCACTGCTGCTCTGAGCCCTCTGGCTGCCTATTCTCCTACCTTACCTTCCACCAATGTGCATGCGATGATGTATGGTTGCATGCATGCAGATTTTGGCTTCACACGAGAGCAGGGGGAGCCCAGAAGTACACGTGACTCAGGTTCGAGCCGAAGACAACAAGATCGGCAGAGGCCGGGGTGATGGCTCCGTTCCCGTCTGCTCACCAAGGCTCATAAAACCTGTCAGCTTAGCATTTATCAGCATGCTCGCGTAACTACACAATCGGGCAGAGATATGTGGCCGGCGGTGGTAGAATGTCAGTGTAGCGCCAATTAACAGAAGCGAGTTGGTGACACACAGGCAGTGACACTGAGGGTGAAAAAAAGATACTGGAGTCTAAAGATCACTTTGAAGACTGTCCTTGAGGGTTGGCTGTTTAATCTTCAGTGGGATGTCTGATGGAGCATTTGACAAGGCTGTCAGTGACCCCTTGAGATTGCACAGGGGTCTGGAAAATTTAAGTCGGGACGTGTTTGATGATACTGTTGCTTTTTTGATTTGATTAAAATGGTGCTATGTTTAATAAGCAGTTTAACACTTACTCTCCATATGCAACTCTTGAGCTTTCATAATAGTGTATTTGGGCATAATTGTGTTAAGTCAAAATGCATACTGTTTGTTTCCTTAGGCCTAATAGCATGACGGGACCTTACAGTACAGCTAATGCAAAATGCATATGTTGTATGAGCTTAACTGAAAATTGTGCAGCTTCAGGCGTAAACCAGTCTGTAACCCTGTACATGAGTTCAACCATTGGCACGCAGAAGGGTAAATACTGGCACATAAACAAAAACGGAGAAAGAGAGGAATATAATATGATTAGACTTTTGCTGTTTATTTTAAGAAAAGTTGAAAGCAAGGTCTATAATTAAAAATCAATAAGAGGAAGTAAAGAGTTAGTAAATAAATAAAACATTTCAAGATTGGAGTCAAGAATTATACTCTGGCCCTTGCACATGCAGGTGACATTTGTGATTCAAATAGCTATGTCTTCTAACAGTTTCCATGAAACAGATGTAGTGATAGATCTTTTCTTCTGTATTGTGATGTAAATCTGTGTGTAATGGATTATCGAAAAAGAAAAAAAAATGTAGGGCAGGGACTTGGTTCTATCCATCAGTTATTGATTGAATTTTGTGATTTTTGAGTTGCGATTAAAAATGAATGTGAGCTTGTTGTAGATTGTGGAGGTGCAGGGTTTAAGCGAACTAAATGATTGGAGAACTCCAGCATATGTCACAAGAAGGATGATTGTTTTCATTGGAAAATTGAGTTACGACATTTTGATTAAGCATTATGAGATCAAAACAAAAAATGTAAAAAAAATAAATAAATGAACATACAGTATACATGGAGGAGTCATTCACAATAAGATCTGTAGCATGCATTTACAAAGTAGATTGAATTTTCATTTCATGCAGACTTTCACATTTATCATCACAAAGTGCTTTCCCCCCCTCAGTAGTCAATGTGGTGCAGTGATTGGCATGATAAATTAAAAATGGCACTCAAAGATTCCAGACCCCTGGCACCCTGACAAGTGTCATTGTGTTTCTGAAAACGTGTCAGTTTCGCTGAGGTCTCAAAGCATTTTGGACAGTCTGTGGCCTTGTGAGATTTCAGCTGTTGGTGGACAAACAGTTGTGTTGTGATTTTTACACATCCCTGAGGTGGATGTCCGGAGAAAGTGTGAGACGCAGAGAAACTGGCTGTGTTCCGAATGGATTATTAGCTTTTACTGCATACTGCAAAATAAACTGTATACAAAATACATTTTTTTGTAAAGCTGTATTCTGCAACTTTAAACATATCATATACTACATTATATTGTTGTCACATTACCTTATTATGTGAATGTTTAATTCAGCGAGTTTCATCTGCATATTTCTTTTTTTTTGTTAAATTTAAAATCTAATTTTGTGCAGAAATGTCTTGTTAGAAAAAGTTGCATAAGAAGTTGCAGTGCACAAACTTACTGTTCATTCGTCACACCGGAAATAGAAGTTTAAAGGTGCACTAAACGATTTTTGAAAAACGCTTTTGACCACAGTGTCGGACCGAGTCCCAAAACAAACTCGCAGCCAATCAGCATTAAGGGGCGTGTCTAGTAATGATAGGGAAAAGAGAGCGCTCGGTGAGTGCACAGGACGGATATTAGCAGATCGACTATAGATAGCGAGAGATGGCAGATAAAAAAAAAAAAGAGGAACATTTCAGAGGAATAAACCTTTAAAAAGAAGGGTTACAGTCAGGCAAGAGGTAGGACCCGCGTAAATATTGAAGCAGCTTTCCAGTGGTGGAGAGAACTCAAGGAGTGGAAGGGAATCGGACGCCAAGGTTGCTTTGTTTCTTCTTGATAGGTGAGTTACGTTGATTGCTTTTTCAGACATCTTTTCTGCGTTGGCTTTTGCTTGAATATGCTGCAGGCATAGCAGATTCCGCCATCGTTGCTTCCAGGGTTGTGTACGTACTTGTGGGGCAGAGTTATCAAAATAGGGGCGAGTTCCTGTTGGGGTATGGGCGTGTTTGTTTGGTGCTTTCAAATATCAACATCGTTTGACAAAAATCGCCTTTAAAGGGTTAGTTCACCCAAAAATGAAAATTAGCCTGTGTTTTACTCACCCTCAAAGCATCCTAGGTGTATGTGACTTTCTTCTTTCAGATGAATCCAATCTGAGTTATATTAAAAATTGTCCTGGCCCCTCCAAGCCTTTCAATGGGGGTAAGCGGGTGTTGGTTGTCAACAGTTCAGAAGACGTGAAATAAAGTGCGCGCATCCGTAATAAAACGTCCCTCACACGGCTCTCGGAGGGGTGAATAAAAGCCTCCTGTAGCGAATCCATGTATTTTTGTAAGATAAATATCTATATTTCAAAAGTAATAAACACTTTTTTCTCACTTCCGCTTGACTGTCATACGCGGAAGCCGTTCCGGCGGATGACGTAGGACGTCGACATTGCGTGATTAGCAGAGGTGGGACCAAGTCATTGTGTTGCAAGTCACAAGTAAGTCTCGAGTCTTTGCATCCAAGTCTCGAGTCAAGTCCCGAGTCAAGACAGACAAGTCCCAAGTCAAGTCCCGAGTCAAGACAGGCAAGTCCAAGTCGAGTTGCAAGTCCTCAACTTTAAGATTCAAGTTCTCAGAGGCGCGTGCAGGACGCTTATGTCTTACGTCATCTGCCTGAACGTCTTCTGCGTACCACAGTCAGCGGAAGTGAGAAAAAAGTGTTTATTACGTTTGAAATATGGATAT
>NW_015647040.1:211764-244068 GCF_001515625.1 Sinocyclocheilus rhinocerous
GTTTCTCATGCCCGCTCCGTGTGTCTGCTGGGCGGCGATCAAACGGGCAGGGCAGCGCTTTTCAAGAGCGGAGATCGATACTAGACGAATCATGTAATTAGTTTTTTTTTATCTCGGTTCTTTTGTTGTAAGTTGTGCTATTACTCCATTAATTTATACTAGCCTATCCAGCGCTCCCTGAACGCAGTCTCTGGCTTATTGCCAGTCAAGCGCAAGCACGCTGCAAGGACTCGTCTATAACGACTTTGATCTGATCATAAAGTCTTTCCGAGTCACAGGGCTCAAGTCCAAAACACAGGCTAATTTTTATTTTTGGGTGAACTAACCCTTTAAGTGCAATGCATTGTGGGATATAGTATCTAGCTCAGTGTCTAGTGTCTGTATATACACCTTTTAGCATATGCAGCAGATCATGTGGCTATACAAAAAAAAAAATTGTTCTTTATTGACATCTTTGGTTCTATGAAGAACCTTTAACATCCATGGAATATTTCCATTCCACAAAGGATCTTTTCACTGAAAGGTTCTTTGGGGAACCAAAAATGGTTCTTCTATGTCATCACTGCGAAAGCCCCATTTGGAACCTTTACCAAGTATACCATACATACATACAGTTTGTTTTCTCTACAAAGAATGCGTACTGCAGAAACAGAACAGTAGTATGCTATTTTGAACATAGCCTTTAAGAAAGACACAAGGCCTGTTTAATTCTTAGAAATTGCATATAGTACATCATTTACTAGCTGCATTGGTGCTTTGTATTATTTTTACTTATAAAAGATGGTATCTGAAGTAGTGCTGCTGTGTACAACACAGTATTAATTACCCCACAGTACTTTCATGTCTCTAAGCTGATCTTGCTGTGTGTGTAAGATCTTATGCATCACATACATATGGCTTACACAAGGCCTGGCCCAGATTCCCATACAGCAGAGAGCATGCATTTGTCTTGTTACCTAATAGGAGAAGGTGAAGTCACACGTATCAGTAAGTACCTTCAGTCACGGGCTATATTTATTCTGTGCCTGAGTCGCTACCAATCTGTCCGTGATCCTGCCAACTTGAAGGGATGCGTTGCCCAGGATTCTGGAAGGTTCAATTGTGATCTATGGGGAGATGCTTTTGTAATGCCATATTTTCACCACTAGAGGTAGACTAGGAGAGAGAGAGAGGTCCACTGAGATTGGGAGTGACAGGTGAAATATAGCAGCATAATGTTAGAGATCAGGGTTAGCCCAAGTGCATTATAATTAAGTACCTGCTGTGGTCGTAATAGGATAAGACCACATTTGCCATTAAAGCCACACTGCTTAACTTTAATATCTCTATTGCTGATAAAGACTTTAAATGTCTCTGGATGCCTGTCTGGACAACAAACGTGAAATACCCTGACAAACAGGGTATTACCCGTATTTCAGGTTTGCATGAACCTGGATGACAGCATGCCCAGGAGACTACAGGCTGTCATTAAGGCTAAGGGTTGCCCGACTAAGTATTGATAGTTGTGTAAATACTGTCATACTAACAGCTGTCTGAATAATGTTTGGTTGATTGTAATCCGTTACATACCTTTCTATCAAAGTTATCTAACATTATCAAGCTGAATTTGTTCTGACACAGTGTAACTCTGAGTTCTTGTCATATTTTATTACCATTTTCGAAACTATAGCGAATAAACTGTGATAATGTGAGAAATGTTGAAGGTGTCTGAATAAATTTTGGTTTCACTATCTATTTCCAAATAACATTATACATACTCTTTTGGTTTCTGTACCCAATACTAAAAAAATATACAAATGCAAAAAAAATATCGGTAAATACCAAAAATAAAAGTATCGGTATCGGGCGAGTACTGGAAAAAGTGGTATCGGTGCATCCCTAACGCAAATATTTCCACATCGTGACGTAGAGATGTGGGGGCGTCTAAAAGCCTTCTCTTTTAGATAGAATACATCATTTTGTTAGAGACTTTGAGCTTTGTAACTCTGCAGATCGTATACATGCGCAAATAGCTACATAACATACTAATGAAAAGGAAAAATAGGAATCGCATCATATGACCCCTTTAAAATGTTCATATTAGTAAAATTTTTGTGTAAAAAAATCAGATGAATGTGGTGAATGAAGTGTGTAGACAAATAATCTGTCAAAAATATGTCACTGTTCATTGATTTCAGATCCAGTAAAATAAAATTTTTATCATTATCTTTCATAAAGATATATTGGTAATATGCACTGTGCACTGTTAACATCGCGGAAACATGTTTTAGTGTTTCATGACCCTTTTAAAGTTAGAATACATAGTCAAATGTTCAAATTTTAACTTTTTTTGTACTTATTTAAAAGACATATGAATGTTCATTTGTATTCTCATATGATTAGTCAAGGCACACAAACATTTTGTGGTCCTTGAAGCTTCTATAATGTTTTTGCTGCAGGCATAATTGCTTTGAAATAGATCTCCTCAAAAATTAAATATTAAAGCCAGAGCCATTTTTGTCCTGACTTAAAATGGTTGTATTTCACATTTTTCCCTTTGACATCTAAAATTGAACATTTTTCAATAATTAGGACTGCTAGATTGTATTTATAAATTTTAGCTTGTTGTATAATGAACTTTGAGAAAAAGTCTTTGTCTCAAACCTACAGTACCAGTCCCATGTGCACAAATGTAAATGCCCAAAGTTTGATAAGATTGAATTAAAATGTCAGATCTAATTCTTCCCTTGAATGCAGTTTTTACTACTGTATAATGTTCTGATTACTGCAGTTTATTTCTTTGCTTTGCAGGTTTCGTGGAAGTAGGTGTAGTATTTCACAATAAAAATATGAAGTGAAAAGACGTGGAATAATGTAGATGGCAATTTTTCATTCTTTGGATGCTTGTATGCACAGGGATATAATATTGAAAAGTGTTGTGATATGGTTATGGTTTTGTTTTGTTAATCTGACATTGCTTTGTATAATTAGACAAAAGAACATGTTTAGCCTTTGATATTTGAACATTTCTGGATGATAAAGATTTGATTAATGTGTTCATTACTGTCTCCTTTTACACAGTAAGAAGGAAGCAAGATATAATTACATTTATGGGTCCGGGGGGTAGTATTCTTTGTGCCATCCACTTCCTTTTGTCATTCTTTACATGAAGTTATATGAGGCCTTTTGGGATCAGGGTTACATTTATTTCTGTTTATTATGAACTTGTTCTATTTAGTGTACATCTTAGTGAATATAATAGATATACTTTTTCAAGGGTTGTCATTTACATTGCCAAGGCTCAGCTTTGTTATTTCTGCGCACTGAATTCAATCAAACTAAATCTTTGTAGTATACATACTAAATCGATGACTGTATTACATTGATTGGGAATACATATACAGTATGTACAGTACATATTTAGTATACATGCATACTACATTAATCAATCATGATAACTACACGTATACAGTGCATACAACTTAGAGTATGCACCCTCATTGATTTAAATGCATGTTGAAGGGATTGGATAATGCATTTACAAAACTACTAAATTTACATGGCATTTAGTTGCATACAACATTTACTTGGTATTCACTTGGCTACACAGATTTGCAGTTGATTACAAATGCAAGAAAAGCCTAAATGAAGTGCAATGTGAATAATATGCATACTAAATCCATGTCATTTGAATTCTGAGACAATGTTCTAAACATACTCAATGTAGTATGCATAGTAAATCATTAAATCATTCAAAAATAATGTTTACACACATAGAATTAGTACATTAATTGAGTATGCATACTAACTGAATTTAGTATGCAAAATTGCTGTGCCTTGGATATATAATCTTTAGCACAATCCTTGCTCCATTAACCTTGCCGGTTCAACATAACTCAGACACACACATCACACTGACACAGTATAGATCAGGGGCTGGCGGACCACTATCTCTGTGGATCACACTAGACTTTGTGGACTCTATATTTCTACAGACACTGCAACAGTCGTAATGTGATGTCATGCTCTCTGCATCTTTTTAAAAAACATAATTCTACATATAATACATACAAAATGTACAAATATGTGATCTACTTCACTTTACTGCAACACTCCGATCCTTAATTCAGCCAAGAGGCCAAGACGATTTTCTATTCTCTTCACGTAATATGAATTTGCAGGGCAGAATTCACCAAACTTGGAATGCAGAGAAATGAGCTTGCGTTACCTGTCTTCCGCATTCTTGTACGTATGAATGAAATGAATAAAGTGTAATGTGACACAGACATTACAGATTAACTTTAAAGATATAAGTTTGTCTTTTTGTCTAACCTGTGTTGATCCATCAACAGCTTGGAAGGATCTTTTCTATAAATATGAGTGACATTTTTTCTGCCCCCAGGGTCAAATGGCAGGTGAATGTCATGAATGTCTCCCTGGGTTGTTATATTATGAGGAATAAGAGTGAAGTGGATTGTGGTTGATAAGAACACATAACCACCATTTGAACTGTAAAACACAAGAACCGACTGCATTTCCTAATTGATTTTATATTAATTTGACTGCAAAAACTCTTATTTTTTTCTGTAGCATGCATGCTGTTATTTCTTGCATGATATTTCCATGATCTTACTGGTCCCAATTTCAGTCATAATGCACAGAAATATCGATGTTCCTTGCACATGACAGAGCAGCATCCATTAGTCTCGAAGTGCTTTGTCTTACACATTAGGCAAGGAGCCCATAAGCTACGATTACACAACCCTGATTAAATTGACAGGTTCTGGATATATGTTATGGCCACTGGTCTATATAATGCTCCTCACATATGGTCCCTTATGGACGACACAGATGAAATAGCTTACCAATGATGTCCTTGCAGGGACGACAGAGAGGAAGAGAGCATGAGATGTGTTCCCTACACGTGCTGCTCGCTTACACGCATGCATACTGCTCAGCATATCAGCTTTGTAGCAGTGTTATTGACAGATGTGGGTGGGGCAGTTCTCATCTGTCTTGTGCTTGAAGATGAAACGACCCAAGCAGCTCCGTTACTCTGATCCTAACCTGTTTATCATGCTCAGAGTCTCACCAGCTGTGGTGTCCTTCTTGCCCCTTATGCATGCATGTTATCGCTTATGCAAACTTGTTTTTTGTGATGCAACAGATGACACTTGAGGTTTCAAAAGAATTGTGCATGATACGGATCTTGATATTGAAAGGTTAATGCTGAGAGTGATTCACATTGTCTTAGCACTCCCAGTTGTCTCAGCAATAATTTTATGAGGAGTAATGAATAAAAATAAGTTTCAGTAAAAGCAGTGATGAATGACTTTTTTTATTAGTTTACCTGAATAATTTGCATAATTGACGGTTCTTCGCTTGCATTAGGAGACAAGCTAATCAAGTTACTGTTTCAGTAACTTTTAAATCTATAAAATTTTTCTATAACAATTGTGATACTGCTTTAATCTTTTCATAGTGTGTAGTTTATACACAGCCACCAATCATTTAGGCTTTTCTTGCATACATTATGTAGCGTAAGTACTACCTAAATGTAGTATTCAACACTCAATTATACACATTATATACATTGCATAACTATATGTAGTTTATAATTACACTACTGTTCAAAAGCGTGGGGTCAGTAAATTTTATAAATATATTCTATTTCAAATAAATGCTGTTCTTTTGAACTATCTATTCAAAAAATTCTGGAAAAAAATGCAGCACAAAAGTTTTTAATAATAATAAGAACACTTTCTTGATCTCCAAATCAGCATATTAGAATTTTTAAAATTTCATTTTATTTTTTAAAATATTTTAAAATATATTAACATAGAAAACAGATTTCAAATTGTTATAATATTTTACAATATGATTGTTTTTTCTGTATATTTGATCAAATAAATGCAGCCTTTGTGATCATAAGACTTTTTTCAAAAACATTAAAACATCTTACTGACCTCAAACTTAGTGTATCTATATTTAAAAGTATTTTATCATGAAGCAAGTATAATTTAATTCAAGTATAATATAATTCAAGTGTATAATATAAGTAGTATGCATTTTAAATGTGTGAAGTTGTCATACTTGATGAATATAGTATGCATACTAAATATGTACTACATGCTCATATACATGGATTTATTCATTGATATAGTTATAGAGTTAAGAATTGACAACCTGAGCCTTGGATATGTGATATTTACCCCAGTTGCTTGTAATGCTATCCCTTAGTGACATCTCCAAAGGCCTGGTCCTAATCCACAAAAGTTAACTGTTTCTTTCTCATATTCCGAGATTAATGTCATATGTCTTGGAGAATTATACTAATCCCTGCAGGCCTGTCTAGATACATTAGTTAGGACTTGACCTTCCTTTTCTTCGCAGCTCAAATCTTGTCATAAACCAAATGACCTTTCTTTTTTTTTTGTGACACTCTCGTTCTTCAAAATTACAAGTTGTGGATGTTCAATTGATGTATATGCTATTGTGTCTCTGATCTCTGACAGAAAATAAACATAATATTTCCGCTGGCTATTTATGACCTCAGTGAGATACAGTGGCTTCAATGAGCCCATAAGCTACGATTACACAACCCTGATTAAATTGACAGGTTCTGGATATATGTTATGGCCACTGGTCTATATAATGCTCCTCACATATGGTCCCTTATGGACGACACAGATGAAATAGCTTACCAATGATGTCCTTGCAGGGACGACAGAGAGGAAGAGAGCATGAGATGTGTTCCCTACACGTGCTGCTCGCTTACACGCATGCATACTGCTCAGCATATCAGCTTTGTAGCAGTGTTATTGACAGATGTGGGTGGGGCAGTTCTCATCTGTCTTGTGCTTGAAGATGAAACGACCCAAGCAGCTCCGTTACTCTGATCCTAACCTGTTTATCATGCTCAGAGTCTCACCAGCTGTGGTGTCCTTCTTGCCCCTTATGCATGCATGTTATCGCTTATGCAAACTTGTTTTTTGTGATGCAACAGATGACACTTGAGGTTTCAAAAGAATTGTGCATGATACGGATCTTGATATTGAAAGGTTAATGCTGAGAGTGATTCACATTGTCTTAGCACTCCCAGTTGTCTCAGCAATAATTTTATGAGGAGTAATGAATAAAAATAAGTTTCAGTAAAAGCAGTGATGAATGACTTTTTTTATTAGTTTACCTGAATAATTTGCATAATTGACGGTTCTTCGCTTGCATTAGGAGACAAGCTAATCAAGTTACTGTTTCAGTAACTTTTAAATCTATAAAATTTTTCTATAACAATTGTGATACTGCTTTAATCTTTTCATAGTGTGTAGTTTATACACAGCCACCAATCATTTAGGCTTTTCTTGCATACATTATGTAGCGTAAGTACTACCTAAATGTAGTATTCAACACTCAATTATACACATTATATACATTGCATAACTATATGTAGTTTATAATTACACTACTGTTCAAAAGCGTGGGGTCAGTAAATTTTATAAATATATTCTATTTCAAATAAATGCTGTTCTTTTGAACTATCTATTCAAAAAATTCTGGAAAAAAATGCAGCACAAACGTTTTTAATAATAATAAGAACACTTTCTTGATCTCCAAATCAGCATATTAGAATTTTTAAAATTTCATTTTATTTTTTAAAATATTTTAAAATATATTAACATAGAAAACAGATTTCAAATTGTTATAATATTTTACAATATGATTGTTTTTTCTGTATATTTGATCAAATAAATGCAGCCTTTGTGATCATAAGACTTTTTTCAAAAACATTAAAACATCTTACTGACCTCAAACTTAGTGTATCTATATTTAAAAGTATTTTATCATGAAGCAAGTATAATTTAATTCAAGTATAATATAATTCAAGTGTATAATATAAGTAGTATGCATTTTAAATGTGTGAAGTTGTCATACTTGATGAATATAGTATGCATACTAAATATGTACTACATGCTCATATACATGGATTTATTCATTGATATAGTTATAGAGTTAAGAATTGACAACCTGAGCCTTGGATATGTGATATTTACCCCAGTTGCTTGTAATGCTATCCCTTAGTGACATCTCCAAAGGCCTGGTCCTAATCCACAAAAGTTAACTGTTTCTTTCTCATATTCCGAGATTAATGTCATATGTCTTGGAGAATTATACTAATCCCTGCAGGCCTGTCTAGATACATTAGTTAGGACTTGACCTTCCTTTTCTTCGCAGCTCAAATCTTGTCATAAACCAAATGACCTTTCTTTTTTTTTTGTGACACTCTCGTTCTTCAAAATTACAAGTTGTGGATGTTCAATTGATGTATATGCTATTGTGTCTCTGATCTCTGACAGAAAATAAACATAATATTTCCGCTGGCTATTTATGACCTCAGTGAGATACAGTGGCTTCAATTCCCTCCATCCTTTCACTGTTCCATTATCAAAGTCTGGAAATGTCTTTTGTGTGTATGTGTGTGTATATGTCGTTATCTGGTGTGTATGTGTAAGTGTTTGTGTACCAAACACTTACACATACACACCAAACTCAGCATTTATGCATGTGTGTACATATGAGAAAGAGAGAGAAGGAGATGCAGAGTAAAAAACAAGAGGAAGAAGGCAATCACTAATGGAGGGAAAGTAAAGTTCAAGGAGCAATCTTTTTTTCTTTCTTTCCATCCACGGTTTAAAATTGAATCAGTGATGAAGTATTTATACGAGCATGGTGTGGCTTTTCCAGTCCAGTGCCTCAGTGGAGTGCAGAGAGAGAGAGGGGAAAGATCTGTAATATTGCCAGCACGAGTGCTGTTGCCTTCCCGATATGCCTGTGTGTTTATGGGCCACAGCTACAATAACAAGAGCACAACCTGACAGTAGTAGTTGATTACGAGCAATAAGCAGGTCTGGTGGGAGACATGAAGGGCGCATTCATGTGTGTCTTGGGCTCTGATGATGAATTCACCTGCACTGCCTGTAATGATGTCCTCTCTGTTTACTTGTGGTGTGATGTTATGAGGTCTTTGTTGGATATTGACTTGCTTTTTTGTATATTTTTGTATGTTATTACTAAATATACAGTGAAACCCTTTAATATCAGCCATATTAAAGTAGGATGACCATGATTTTGTCAAGTAGGAAATGCTCCTGGATATTTTTTGGTCCTGTAGAACAACATCGTTGTCAAGTAAATCTGACTATGATCCTCATCGTATCCCTAATCCTAATCCTAACCAATAATTCCCCCTAAAGGGAAAATTATAGGTTGACAAGAATGTTGTTCAGTCCTAATCCAATCTGATTGGCTGATGAATGTTGTTGTTCCAGGAGCAACAAGGATGTTGCCATTTGAAATGTAAAAATGTGTAGCAGTGTATTTTGATTTGTTGCTGCTGATAAGACCAGTTTAAACCAGTATGAATACCATGCTGGTGCAGGCTGGTTGGTAACACTTTACAATAACGTTCTATGTGTTAAAGGAATAGTTCATCCAGAGCTGTGTGTTTGTAAGAAACAAATCCATCATTAAGGCGTTTTAACTGTAAATTAAAAATGGTTTAAAGGCTGAAATGTGATGTTTATCATTGTATAAGACTTCTTGTTTTGTAAGAACCTGTATCTGAACTGTAAATTTGAGATGTGCAGGTCTTAAAAAGGGTCATAAAAAGCCTTACGTTTGATTTAAAAAAATCCTGCAGATACCCTGTAAATAGTGAAATAAAATTCCTTCCTTGATATTCGTTGATATTTGTATTTTGAAAATGTTTTTGATTTATCTTTCGACTCCTATCCAGGTTTCTACATTAAAAAAAGGTCTTTTTTTTTTGTTTTTTTTTTTGGGCTAGTTAAATTAATCTCGGGCTACCAAAATCTGAAGAGTGCCTGCCTGAAGGGCCACCAGGGATTTAGAAATTTTACAAGCCCTGGTATAATAAATAACAAATATATTGCTATTGTTAGTTAATGCATTAATTAACGTTATTGGGACCTTATTGTAAAGTATTACTGAAATTTATGCTGGTTAGTGCTAGTCTAACACAGCGAATGGCAATGAATGACAATGCTAGTCAAACAGCATCGTTGGTTGACTAAGTAAGTCCTGTTTGTTGATCTAGTCAGTGTTGAAATACCTACACCCCATACTGAAGGCCAGCAACTAAAACACAGCAAAAGAGAGAGGTGTCAGCAAAGCACTGGGAGACAATTTTATTAGGCATGTTTGTTTATAGGAGAAAGACAGAAAGAGAGAGAAACACATAAAGAGAGAAACACATCAAAAGAGAACGAGATTGTAAGAGGAAGTTGTGATTTAAAATAGAGTGTAACATTAGAGTGTAGCCAGCAGCTTCTGAAGGTAAAAATCCCATTTGTTTTCTTCGTAATGGATTTTTAACCATAACTCTTCTAGACAGACCTAACATGAGCTCTGAGGTTAAGCAATGATATATGCTTCTATAAAAGCCGCCTATTTCACCTTCATTTTTAAAAAATGTGTATTTATATTAAAGGTTTAATTTCAGAATTCAGAGAGAAGAACTACCATAATTCTTGGAGCCACCAATCAAAGAAGTCACTGTTAACATGAAAACAAGAAGCTATAAGTTTTACACTTATAGTCAATGACTAATATGTCAATACCATCATTTTTTTTTTCTCTTTGCAACTTAGATGTAAACAGTCTTGTTCCTCTGTCTTTCTCACATTTTCAAATACTTTTAACCTCAAATCAAAGTTTGTATGTTGCTTTTGTGATTCATCTTGACTCAAATTTGATGCCCACTGGTGGTGGTAATGCGGCTTTGATGCAAAATGTATAAAAATTCAATGTTTGGTCAATTACTTTTTACCAAATGGAATCTTAGTTACATAATAAATATATTAAATATATAACCTGATATGCTTTTATCTGTATTGTTAAGCATTCCTTGTTCAGTTTCTTATCTCAGCATTGGCAGTTCTTCATCTAAATGTCCTTCTGGCACATCTGCATGTTCCTTTAGATCGCTTGTTCCCTCCCTCCTACTGGCCTTCCACCCTCCCATCAATCTCCTGACAGCGCATCTATTAGAGATTATTGATGTTCCCTGCTGACAGTATGATGCAGTGTGACTTACCGAGCTCTTACTTTATGGGCCGTCTCATTTGGCACTGGTGTCATCTGGCCGAGAGCTTAAGGCTCAAGGATGCAGTGTTGAGCTGCAGGTTACCGCACCAGATTGCCCCCTGTAGTGTCTCTTGTGGTGTCAAGGCAAAACACACACACACACACACCCACACACACACACACCCAAACACCCTTGTATGCACACATGGATGCGCACACATGCTTACACAATCCATCTTCGCCTCTCTGACTCAGCTGTTTTTGGCAGTGAGGGCAGTACAGCGGGTACAGTGGGCCCTTGAGGAAAACGGGAAGGTGAAAGTGACAAACACGGCCCTCAGGTGTTCCAACACTTAACCCCCTCACTACAGGGCTAAGCTTTCATAGGTTAAAGAAGAAAACACACTCTGTGAATGAAATGAATAAGGCAATATCCAGAGTCAGCTTAAACAGGACCTAGAATCTGTAAGTGTACTGTCGAGATGATGCCTTTTATCACTGGGCTGGTTTGTGTTTTTCTAGCAGGTCATCTAACCTGTGTGGAAGTCCGTTTCCACCCTTATAAAAAAAGGTAAGGGCCCACCTTCAATACCACGACTGAGGAGCAAGGAACCGAACCCTCAACTGCTCCCCGGGCGCCGCAGCAAAAAAATGGCTGCCCACTGCTCCGGGTGTGTGTTCACGGTGTGTGTGTGTTCACTGCTGTGTGTGTGCACTTTGGATGGGATAAGTGCAGAGTAGGGCTGTGCTATTAATCGCATGCGATTGTCATGCGCATCTCGTCAGTAAAGCCGGTCCCGTGATTAGTAGTAAATCTCCATCACCTGCTTTCAGATGGAGCGGCATTTAATACACAGAGCCGTAGTTCACTGACAATTAGGCAATATCGCGTTCATAATTGCAGATGAATCGCATTCAATTATGAACGCGATATCGCCTAGCTTGTCAGTGAACTACGGCTCTGTGTAGTGCATGCCGCTCCATCTGAAAGCAGGTGATGGAGATTTACTACTAATCACGGGACCGGCTTTACTGACGAGATGTGCATGACAATCGCATGCGATTAATTGCACAGCCCTAGTGCAGAGCACTAATTCCGAGTATGGGTCGCCACGTCACGTCACTTTCACGTTAACTTTTTTCCCGTAATTGTAGCTTCATGTTACACAATTGATACTTCACTGTATCTCTAAATTTTGACTTTATGTCTCATAATTGAACCTTATTATCTCACAATTGCAAATTTCTCTCACAATTGTAATTGTAATTCATAACTGATACCTCATATATCATAATTGCCACTTTATTTCTCATAATTTGTATCTTTGTATTTCATAATTCTGAAGTTACTGTATCTCACAATTTCAGTTTCTTTCATGTAACTGACTGTATCTCACAAATTATACTTCTTGGCTAGCTCACAGTTGCAAATTAATTTGATGTAGCTTAAAATTGCATGTTTATTTCTCATAATTCTCTAGTGAAAAAAATATACTAAAATGTATTTGAAATACTTTTATTTTGTGCTAAGTATACTACAAATACATTTACATATTTATTTGCTTAATAAAAATACCCTGCAATTGTACTTTTGGTATACAATCCATATTAATAGTGATATTTTAGGCATAATATTAAGAAGTGTGCCTTGAGCAATAACGAAATACTCTGAATAAAGTTTAATTATAATTTTACATCAGTAAGTGTTAAGTGATATCTCAATAAATATGTTAAATAAATTATGGCAAAAGATTTTTTTTACTGGGTTTGCAACTCTATATCTCACAATTTCAATTTTTTCTGTAATAGTGACTATATTTCACAATTGATACTTCATATATTACAATTTTGGTTATTTTTCTCATAAATGTGTCTTTATGTCTATCAACTGGGACTTTCTTTTTCATAAATTCATCTTATTTCACAACTGCAAATTTATATCACAATTTTTGTAGCTTTATATTTCACAACTGATACTTCATATATCACAATTGGCTCTTTATTTCTCATAAATTGTGACTCTATTCTTCACAATCATGAATTTATATCTTACAATTTCAACTTTTCCCCCATAACTGTCACTTTATATCTCACATTTGATACATCATATCTCACAATTGTAACTCAATTTTCCATAACTGTGATTTTGTATCTTGCAATTTCAGCTTTATTTCTCATAATTGCCATTTTTTCTAATAAATGTGGCTTTACAGTATATTTTGCAGTATAACTGATTTATTTATTTATTTTTGCGTTGAGGTGGAAACATCCTTCCATAGGCCTGATAATTAACAGCCAATTTTTCAATGTGTTCTGAATGTAAATCAGGACAAGACCCTCCTAAAAAAAAGGACCAGTGGAAATCATTATGAATTTCTATGATGGTTTATAGTGGTTAGTGATTTAGCTGGTGGACTCACACAACCATATTATTCAGAGCTAAACTTAGATTATGAAGCTTATTGTCTTTCTAGTAAAGCTGGTTGACCAAGGAGGTCTTGCTGTATATGTAGCTTGGAGGGGAAACCAGCATCATCCAAAACACAATATATGCTCGTTATCAGCAAAGGTGGTCTTTCAGCTTGCTATTAATGCCAAGTGTTTTTCACATACCTTTCCAGCATTCATGACATTCATGTGGTTTTCATGGCTCCCTTAGTGGATCATTTTAGCTTAGTGCCTCTCTAAACTCTTTTATCTCTCAGAGTTCTCATTCCCATGCATGACTATGGCTGGCACAGTAGGCCTGGTGTGTTTGGCAGTTGTTGTGAGTCCTGTTGTAGGATAATGATTGTGTATCTGGCTCAGGTCTCACTCAGCATTCCTCTCCTGTTCTGACTCACCCAGAGATTCTCCATGGCTTTGAGCCGATGGCCTTTAGGTGAGCTCCCAGCCTTCAGCGAGCCACTAATTCCCTCAAATCTTCTTTCATATTAAACATACGCTTTTATCTAATTTAGCCCTTGACCACGGTAGCCTTGGAGGAAGTCTCCTTGTGTGAAGAGAGTGTAATGAAGGAAAATAGAGTAACCAGCGGGGGTGACTCATCCCAGCGCTGGGGCCTGAAGGAGTGAGATATTGCAGAGGACTGAAAATGAGACCTTTATATGGTGCTGATAGTGTGTGTCTGGGTCAGATTTTTGACCATGTGAACTAATGCAGCATGGCTTGATAACTCTAAAGATTGTATAACTAACTACTTGTATAGTGGCATCCAAAAGTCTGAGATCATCAGGGAAATGCTTCTATTTTTTATTTTTTTCCATCAGAAATGATATTATCAGCATAATAATTTGAGAGTGAAAAGTTTACATTTAACATGTTTGTGAAACTTGAACTCCACAAGTTTGATTGAACTTCTGCATGTTTTGAGAGTAACCGAAGCTTCAGTGATCCAAAACATCAGACCTTTTTTGTACAAGTTCTCACATGATCAACATCACAACTTTGCTAATTGATTAGTCACCTAGAAATAGTGCAATGTTAAATATTTCTTATTCATTTTATGTTGTTTAATTGTCAAAATCCTAAAACATTTAGTTAATTTCCAAGTTGAAATTATTTTGAATCCAAAATTTTTAAATGTGGTTTCAGACTTTAGATATTAAATATAGATATTAAATTTATTGTTTATATATACTCTGCATGTCTAGTAAATTATTTGACATTATTTCCTTATTCATCGAAGACATCTATGATCTGTTGCTAATTTCTAAATGTTTTGATAGTTACATTTTGAGATTTTTGAACCATCTGAATGAATCGATTATAAGAATGATTGAGAATAAGAATTCTCAATATATTAATAAGTTGTTTTGAATCCAAAATCTGGTTTTAGACTTTTTAAGCCCAGTTTATACTGTATGTTAATATACTGTATATACGTAACATTTACAGTAAATACTTTGCATGTCTAGTTATTAAAATATTTTACATTATCACTTCATTCATTGAATAATTTCTAAACGTTTTAGTCAAATTTTAAGGTTTTTGAACCATCTGAATGAACCGATTAGCTGCAAATTAATGCATTTTCAATATATTAATAATAAATTATTTTGAATCCCAAAATTTGAAATGTGATCTCAGACTTGTTAAGACCAGTTTATATGCAATATTTTACGTTATCTCTCCATTGCATCATGCATTTATTTATTTATTTTTTCACTTTGGGGTTTTTGATCCATCTGAACTACCTGAACAAACCAATCAATCAATTGTCAATGCTGTTATGCCTATGAGCCATCATTTAAATGTGTAAACTGTGTAAAAATATGTAATTCAAACATGCACAAGTATGATTCAGAGTGTGTATAGAATATGGTATATGTGACCTGTGTCGCTCTGTGTGAACGTGACCCCTGGCTGGATTGACATGATCCCCTGCGAGCAGCAGCAGAACCCCACTGAGGTTTTAGTGGTGACCTGCTAGCATTACCTCATATATAAACAGCAGGCGATCCTGTTTCTTCACTAATCCTGTCCTTTTATCTCCTACACAGTACCTTGCCCTACACTTGACATCTGCGTCATGACTTGTGAATCAGACTGAATCAACTGCTATTTTATCTAAGTCTCAATGCTGCTACTCTGTATTTCCGCCTCATCAGCTTATGACTTCTGAACATTGAACAGTTTTGTTATTTGAACTAAAGGTGAAGTCATGTTAAAATACTATGCAACTATAAATAAGCCACACACGTCCTTACTCTGTCCTCGATGTGATCCATCCATCAGGCCAAGCAGCACCTTCATCTAGTGCTGCCTGCTCATTTCTGAAGGCACTAACAAGGCTATCGTTCATCAAGCAGAGGCTGAGAGGGCCATGCAATAAAAACACGTGGATAGACTGCTTGCCTGCCTGTCTTGTGTCTGACACAATATTACTGGTCCCAAGGATATTTTGTGTTTTTCACACTGGCTCCCAGCAAATGTATTTTGGAAGCTGATGTGCTGGTTATGCAGTTGTGTGCCATACTGTAGAAAATTGAATTGAGAATGGCAGTTCAATTCCTGAATTTACAACTGTAGCCAACAGGATACAGAATTGCAGTTTGAATGTAAGGAAGTAGAATTGCAATAAACTGAAATTCAAAGAAATTCATATACACCATTCAAAAGTTTTGGCTCGGTAAGATTTTAATTAGGGGTGCTCCGATCAGGATTTTTGAGGCTGATCACCGATCGCCCATCACAGAAAGCAGTATCTGCCGATCCGATCACCGATACCGATCTTTTTAAAGTCTTCTTTTTATCATGTAGAATTATTTATAGTGATGATCCAATCAAGATTTGTAGACATTTATTCAGGGCCTGAATTTCCATTGCCATGCATTATACGACTGATAGACTGCAACGGTTGGAGTTAAAAATCATCATATGTGTTCTACTGAAGAAGCAAAGTCACCTACATCTTGGATGCCCTGGGGGTAAGCAGATAAACATAAAATTTTCATTTTTGGGTGAACTATCCCTTTAAACGCACTGCCAGACCGCAACCGTGTGTGCCGTGTGAACGCTTTAATCCGTTAACATGAGCGCGGAAAAAATATGCACCACATACGCACTGCAAACAAAGTAATGTGAACCTGGCGTTATGTGTGTGCGCTGCGAGTGTGCATGAGTGCACGGTCTCCAGGAGAGCACGCAAGCGTTGAATGGTTTAAACACTGGCAAGAATTAAAAAGAAAAAAATGCCATTTATAAACTTTAGTGACGATGCGACACTGCCTCGATAGAGCAAGTGACAATTCCTGTGTCAACTGTGCAGCGTGCAGCTCACTTATAGTGCTGACGTGATGTGATTTGAAGACATTTGCATTTTGAGAGAGAAAGAGAGCGCGCGCGGTGATTCACTCATGCTGTTTGTGAAATTATGTCTCACAGAAACGTATTCAAATTACTTTATAAGTTATTTAATGAAGAAATATTAATTGTACCTCACCTAAAGCATTACAATTATTTCACCCACGCCGGACAGAGATTGAGATGGCGCCGCTGCATGTCCTGCCAAACCTCTCACGTGACGGCAGGCGCGTCATCAGCTTGAGATCGGTTTTATGAGATCGGCCTTTTTAGAGACCGCCGATCAACCATCCCAAAGCGATTATCGGCCGATTGTGATCAGTAGCCGATCAATCGGAGCACCCCTAATTTTAATGTTTTTGAAAGTTTTTAAGTCTCTTATGCTCACCAAGACATTTATGTAATCAAAAATGCAGTAAAAACACTAATATTGTGAAATATTATTGCAATTTAATTGTAATATATTTTAAAATGTAATTTATTCCTGTGATGCTAAAGTTGAATTTTCAGCAGCCATTTCTCCAGTCCTGATTTTCTGCTCCAGAAACATTTCTTATTATTATCAGTGTCGAAAACAGTCATACTGCCTAATATTCTTTTGTGGGAACCATAAAATATTTTTCAGGATTCTGTCATGAATAGAAATTTCAAAAGTTTTCAAATTTCAAAAATTAGTCAAGGCACACTTTAAAAGGGTCATATGATGCGATTTCAATTTTTCCTTTCTCTTTGGAGTGTTACAAGCTCTTGGTGCATAAAGAAGATCTGTAAAGTTGCAAAGACTAAAGTCTCAAATCCAAAGAGATATTCTTTATAAAAGTTAAGAGTCAGCCACACCTACCTAAAACGGCTCGTTCTAACACGCCCCCACATATCTACATCACTATGTGGGAAGATTTGCATAACGCTGCCCAAATGTTCACGCAAAGAAAGAAGGCGTAACTTTTATTCTCGCTGTAGTATTGTTGTTGCCGCCGTCATGCCTGGAGCTGATCCGTACTGGTTGCTGAGGAAATATTACAACTTTGCACTGTGGATCGCCAGATCGGCTTTCACCGTGGACGAAGCGGAGTCCAGCCCGGGGTCGTCACATGTGGTTGCCGCAAGCCCGCCGGATGCTCCTTCGTCGAATCCGCCGCCTCTGCTCACTCAGCCCGCCGCCTCTTCTCACTCAGCCCGCCGCCTCTTCTCACTCAGCCCGCCGCCTCTTCTCACTCAGCCCGCCGCCTCTTGTAAAAATCGACGCGTTTCAGAAAGGCGGGGCATAGAGGAGAAACAATAATGTACAGTATGTGGGAAAAAATTTGTTTTTTTAACCTTAAACCGCATAAACACATTTCATTACACCAAATACACAAAATAATGTTCTTTTTAGCAGCATCATATGACCCCTTTAAATCTTAAATCTTAAAATTTAGAAAAATATTTTAAAAGACTGCTAACGGTGCTGTATGGATGATAGATAGATAGATAGATAGATAGATACATACATACATAAACAGAATGAATGTGCTAGTATTTTTAGGAGGTCTTCACACACTTCTGATCTCTGTGTGTAGGTGGCATAGCGTCTTTGTAGAGTGAAATGATCCAGTCCAGTGAACTTACACTCATGTATTAGCAGAGCCTCTCTTTATGTGTGTGGGTATGTGTGAGTGTAATGTCTACATTTCTACTTTCTGTTGGGAAAACAGTCATGCCGTGTGAGACATATGTCATACACTCATTCCGCATGCTGACAGAGGGACTAGGAAGCGATGTAAGCATGTTTCTGTGTGTGTGCTTGTGTTGTGAGCGTCTCTGCTCTTGGATGCATTTATGGTTGCAGTGACAGTTTATCTGAATCAATTAACTGCAAATTTGTGTGCTTTCTGATTGTGTTTGTGTAAGTGTGTGTGTGTGTGTGTGGTAGTGCAATTGCTTACATGTGTGACAGTATTTCCTACTATGGCGATTAAACAGTTTCAAAAGTAGCGCACTTAAAGGGATAGTTCACCCAAAAATGATAATTAAGCTTGGAAGAGCCAGAACATTTTTAAATAAACTCCAATTGTATTTGTCTGAAAGAATAAAGTCATATACCCCTAGGATGGCTTGAGGGTGAATAAATTATGGGGTCATTTTCATTCTTGGGTGAACTATCCCTTTAAAAACTGCCCTTGCGAGGGAGCATTTCTGCACTGCGAGTGCACAGAACTTTAATCATGCGCAAAAATGCACTCTCGCGAGAACGGTGTTGAGGAGTGCTCGCTTGACCCCCTCTACACCCTCTCAACTGCTCAACCCCCTGCTCTTCTTCTTCTTTGACATTTTATGGTGGTTGGCAAACCAGCCTTAGGTGCATATACCGCCACCTACTGGGATGGAGTGTGGAGCATTGATATTAAGGGAAGCTTAAAACAATTTTTAAAAAGGGTCTCCAATTTAAATCCTGTTCATTAACTCTGTGTCTTTGAGATATTTCAATAGTATATTAAGCACTTTTACAGTTGCATTTTTGTTTAACAACTTCTGAAGTGAAAACTGATTAATACCTATATCTCGAAGTGCTTGTTGTAATCTTTAATTATAATATCTTTTGCACTTTATTAAAACATGTTCAAATCACGTCTAACACAAAGTTCTCGTAGTGGCTGAAATTCTGCACCAAGGCTGAATTTCGGGAAAGAGACTTCAGATACAGTACTAGGGACCACTTAGGCCTATATAAAAGCATCCAAAAAGCAGCATGTCATGGGACCTTTAAAACAATTTTTAAAAAGGGTCTCCAATTTAAATCCTGTTCATTAACTCTGTGTCTTTGAGATATTTCAATAGTATATTAAGCACTTTTACAGTTGCATTTTTGTTTAACAACTTCTGAAGTGAAAACTGATTAATACCTATATCTCGAAGTGCTTGTTGTAATCTTTAATTATAATATCTTTTGCACTTTATTAAAACATGTTCAAATCACGTCTAACACAAAGTTCAGATTCATGTTTTCCAGTCATATATAGTGACTGATTAAGTGCAGTATGCCCAATTCTAATATGAGATATTTCGCTGCCTTCCCTTCTGTTCCCAAAGCTTCTCCTCTCACTCCCAACTATTCTCTGAATATTATATAGATGCCTTCCTTTATTCTCACTATCCCATTTTCTTTGCCACATGTCCTTTACAGCTTTTTTTAATTAACCCTTTTATTTCTAATTTACTCACTGGGACATTAAACTCTATGTTTGAATGTTTTAATGTTTGTTTCGCTATTTGATCCACCACTTAATTTCCTTCTACCATATGTGCGGGTACCCATAAAAAAGGAGATCATTGTTCTTGTTTGATGTAATCTGAACAAACCTTGTAAAATGTATTGTCTAGTTGATGATTTTCCACTCTTGATAATGCTGAACAAGAGTAAGAGCATATGACCACTTCAGGTATATTGATCTCTTCCACTCACTGAAGAGCCAATAATATTGCAAGCATTTCTGTAGTATAGACAGATATATATTAGATGTTCTTTTTGCTATTCTGTACCTAATCTTTGGTGTGTCCTGTTTCAGGATCTTTAGATCCATCTGTATACTGTATATCTGAGTTACTGTTATATATTTCTGATCCAAATATTGATGTACTATTATATCTTTAGAACCTTGTCTGTTTTTATCATTTATACTCTGTAGAAGCTGAAAGTCAACTACAGGCATTGGGAATAGTCATGGAGGTGTTACTGGCAACACTACAGTAGGGCAAACAGCATATTTACTTATTCCAATTTGATGAGCCTCATTATTTACTTTCCATCCAAAGCTATTCAGATTCGCATATTCATGTTCCCTGCAGTTTTCAAATACTCTTTTAACTAGATGTATTTCTGAATGCCCTTTTACAGTAGCCCAATCTCAATCCCTGCTCGCTCGTCAAGTTGACCTTTGAGACTTAGATGTTTCCGCTCCTGAATTTGGAATGAATTTTCTAAGACAACACGCTAAACATTGTGTCAGTAAGATTAATTAGGCCCACAGTTACCATGAGATTAGTGAAACCACAATGAACATTAAGACGTGATTGCACTTGAAAAACATATAAGTTTAAGAACATACTAAATATATTTCAAAACAACAGCAAACACATTCTTTAACCAAGGTAACTTTAGCCTAAAATATGTTAACAAGGCAGGTAACGATAGTTGACCACATTAATCCTCAAATATAACCAGATTTTATCTTTTAAAAGTGCTGGCTTATGCTAAGCATAAATTCATTAAGATTGTTATTGACGTTGACACTAATGATATTCACCAAAATAACATTAAAGAGGTATGTGAACTTGCAAGTACAATGTCAGACACTGTAATATGCTCTGGTCCCCTCCCTTCTTACTGTGGTGACAAGATGCATATCAGACTGTCGTCTCTCAATGGCTGTATGTGGTGCCCTCAGAATAACATAGGTTTCATAGACAATTAGACGAGTTTTTGGGGCAGACCTGACCTGTTGAAAAGAGATGGTCTTCATCCCTCCTGGGGTGGTGCCGCTCTTCTGTCTAGAAATATGGCACATAGTCTTAGAGTTTGTACGGGTCAGGAAGCAGACAGACTGGCTAAACCGGCTGTCTGCTAGACGCCTCACATCACAGAAGTCAGTTAATTCTCAACACATAGAGACTCTTTCACCTAGATATCATACTATAGAGACTGTGTCTGTTCCCCAAACTAGCAAATACAAAAAAACGTCCAAAACAATTTAAAGGTAACAATTCAATTGATGTTCAGCAATTCTGAAAAAAAAAAACAGAGGTGTTAATTGTTAGACCAAAATCCTCTGCATGTAATAATCTAGAACACTGTCTAACACTTGATGGCTGTGCTGTCAATTCTTTGTCATCAGTTTGGAACCTAGTGTGCTATTTGATAGCAACCTTTGCTTTGAATGTCATGTTTCCAGCATTTGTAAAACCGCATTTTTCCATCTTAAAAATATATTTAAATGATGAACTATGTCAAATGCAGAAACGTTAATTTGTGTACGTTCTTGACCTCAAGGTTAGATTATTGTAATGCTTTATTGGGTGGTTGCTCTGCGCACTTATAAACTCCAGCTGGTCCAAAATGCAGCAGCTAGAGTTCTTACTAGAACCAGGAAGTATGACCATATTAGCCCGGTTCTGTCAACACTGCACTGGCTCCATATTAAACATTGTACACATTTTAAAATCTTGCTAATTCCTTATAAAGCCCTGAATGGTTTAGCTCCTCAGTACTTGAGCGAGCTCTTATCACATTATAGTCCTTCATGTCTGCTGCGATCTCAAAACTCTGGCCGTTTATTAATACCTGGAATTAAACCACACCATGCTGGTTTCGTCTGGCCAGAGGAGAACTGGCCCTCTGACTGATCCTGGTTTCTCCCAAGGTTTTTTCTCCATTTCTGTCACCGATGGAGTTTAGGTTCCTTGCCACTGTTGCCTTTGGCTTGCTTAGTTGGGAACACAATTTCTGGCAACATTGTTGATTTGACTGCACAGACACTATTGGAAGAGAACTGAACTGAGCTGGATGATGACATCACTGAATCAACAATGAACTGACTTAACACTGTAAAGCTGCTTTGACACAATCTGTATTGTATAAAGTGCTATATAAATAAAGATGACTTGACTTTTAAAAACAACATTGATATAACTACATATACTGTCAGACTCTGTTCCATGTTTCGTGTGTGTCCTGCTCCCCATGTGCCTTCCCATGCCCTTATTTGGTTTGTTTCCTGTTCCTCCCCTGATTAATTAAGTTGATTTCTTCCCAGGTGTTTCCCTTGATGTGTCATGGCTCCCAGGTGTGTCTCGTCATCCCCTCCTCCTGTGTGTGTGTATATAAAGTGTTCCCAGTCCCTAGTTCTCTGTCCGATGTTGAAGGTCTTCGTGTGAACGTCTTCCTGTGTTCGTCTCCCTTGGTTCCTTGGTGCAAATAAAGTCTTGGTAAAGCATTCTCCAGCGTCTCCTCGTCCCTCGTGTGTGTGCACCCGTGACACATACTACATATATATGTTGATTTATTTTATAAATATTGTAAATGCATTTATTGTCTACTAATTGCTAAAAATCGCGGTTCTGTCTCTCTAACTCAATGTATTCCAATGACCAGTCACAGGAGTGTCGACATCTGACACTTGATCCCCACCTCCAAAGTCTCAAAAGTCAACCTGATGAGCAAGCAGGGGTTGAGCAATTGAGAGGGCATAGGGGGTTCAAGCAAACGCTTCCCTTTCAGGGAACGTTTCCCTTTCAAACGGTCTCTCCCGTTGCGTTGACACACTTATGGGGAAACTCCTGTTTACTCTGATACTGAAGCCTGATTTGTTCACGTTTGTGTAGCTGCATGAACCAATGGTGCTTCAACCCGCCAAAAGGGGAGGAGCCAACCTCTATATAAGTAGGCTCTGAGCGCCATTTTGTCATAATTTTTATCCTTCAGCAAAGAAGATTATCTCCTCGCCGATTCTGCAAACAAGCTCAGCTCAGCCTGCTGCTCGCTGCCGTAGAGGGAGCCCCCGGCAGTGGAAGAAACCAGAAGCCTTCCCCTGCGGCCATCCGGCACATCTAAGAGCAAATTCTAAGCAAATTTCTTAGCAAATTTCCAGTGATGTTGCTGCTAATGTCGCGCCGCGAGTATGACTCGTGCCAGGAACCCCTGCATGAAGCAGATGGGCACAGTGAGTGCGTCGCCTGTACGCAGAGGCTGCGCTCACTGAGATGGCATGCTCTCCCTGCGAGAGCATGAGTCTCGCTCTTTGCCGTTCGCGGATCGCCTTCTTTAACCTTTTCGCACGTGAGTTTAAAATATACTAGCTGAGCCCCCAGCATGAGTTTTTTAGGCGACCAATATTTTCCATAGAGATGCGTCATGTTTGTCACGTGGCACACCGCAGCCACAATAGCGCTGTATGACACATGCATCACTTTTATTTATGCAAAATATTCACTAACGTGTTCACTATATTATAAAATATATGATATTCCGATTCTCAAATACGTGTAAGTAAATGTATTTGGTCGTTTAAACACCTTTATAATGACCATGGTAGTTGATCTATAACGGGTGATGGGCGCTGCCATGTTAGTTTGCGCTGAATCCGAGCTGTGGGATTTACAACACGTAAATTCATCCTCTCCTCCCGAGATACATTAAAGTAAGTTTCTGGTGAACTGGAAGAAGAGTAGACTAAACTTTATAGTTACCTACACGATGTGTATTTGATATCAATAAAACGTCGTCAAATTATAATTGAATGGATTATTATTGCCGCTTTCATAGACTTCAATGTGTATTTTACAAACTATAAATGTATTGTTTTGCTAGTACTTATGTGTATTTAGATGTCTGAAACCTAAAATAAGCATTATATGGTTGAAAACACTGAATAGTTGTGATAATATGACAAGCGAGCGTGTCCGTCTCTGGCTCAGTGCCAGGAAAAGCACGAAAGCAGATTTGAATTCAGCAGTTGATCACGTGATGCACTGAGCGTTCTAATCACACTGGTGTGATCGTACGCTCCAGGGACCAGCCTAGAGTGATCACACCGGTGTGATCGTACGCGTTAAAGGGTTAATGAAGGTGGCCCTCCCCACTCTGCTCTCCCATTTCCTCTTTCCCCATGGAGAAAGAAACAACGGAGCATCTGGGCTTTAACACCGGGCTCGAGTGATCCACGCCGACGCAGCTCCCGTGTGCTTCACTCTTCCCCCAACATCTCGATTCACCTGTGTGCTTCACAAGTAAGGAACAGCGCCCCTCATCGTCTGCGAACAGCTTGATTTCCCTCGGCGCATCTGAGGAGGAAGCCGTCGTTGATGACTCCATGTCATTAACGGCTTTGGATGCTGAAGAGTGGGCGTGTTCCAGCAAAGAGTCCGAAACCCGCCTCTGACACAGACAACACGGCCCAAGGTGGACAGCGAGCTGATCCGCGTTTTAACTAAAGCTGTGGAGGATCTTGGCCTGCTTGGTCGGCTCCAGAAGAGCCTGCCGACGGTCTCCTTGACAAATGGTACCTGAAGGGACGCTGTCATCATTCCTCCTGCCAACGGCCCGCTCCATTCCTGCCGGCAGTTCACGAGGAACTCACCAAGACGTGGCGTGCCCCCTACTCAGCATGTGTTAACAGCAAGTGTTCCAGGCCATACTTCTCCGCACCATGGATGAGTTCTGATGCCTTTAGAGAGCTGTGCACAGCGAATGACCTGGCTCTGCGCGCTAATAAGGCCACTGCACGGCAATTGGGAAGGCCATGGCCAATTTGGTGATGATGGAGCGCCACCTTTGGCTGAATTTGGCAAAGATCAGGGACGCTGACAAGGTCGCCTTCCTAGACTCGCCAGTCTCTCCTAAGGGACAGTTTGGCCCTGCTGTGTAGTGTTGTTTTTGGCGGTCTGTTTTAATTTTAGTTTTAGTCTAGTCTTTGTGTGAAACTGTCATTTTAGTTTTTATTAGTTTTAGTCACGTTCATACTCTTTTTAGTCTAGTCAAGTTTTAGTCAACTAAAAGTCTGAGCATTTTAGTCTAATTTTTGTCCGACGAAAACTGATGACATTTTAGTCTAGTTTTAGTCGACGAAAACGGCCAGCCATCGGCCCCTTTCTCTGTGTCAGACTTAACTTTGTTTGATTTTCGTCTTCTAAATCAGTGTTTCCCAACCTTTCTTTAGTCGCGGCATCCTTTGTGGATGGGTTTGCCGAGCAGTTTACAGTGGCACAGAAGTCATTGCAGGCAATGTGTCACTTCCTGCCAAAGCACTCCAGTGCGGTGGCTGGTTCAAGTCACCAGAAGGCTCCATCTGTTCAGCAGCCTGCCAAGCCAGCACCGCCTCAGCCCCAGCCTAAACATGAGCCTGGGCTTTAACAGCGCCCCCGGACAGCAAAACACTACCCGTTTCTGAAGCGCCAAGGTCCAGGTCAGAACGGGAACTTATTGCTCACAGGTCGCTGCTGCTCAGCCACCTGGAGCGCCTTGGGTTGAGAATCAATTTAGACAAGAGCTCCTTGTCTCCCAGCCAACGAGTGGTCTTTCTTGGTACAGTTATCTATTCTGCCCGAATGCGGGCATGGATTACACTGGAACTCCCTGTTCAGCGATTGGCAGCGTCATTCAAATTAGGGTCTTCAGTCCCGTCAGGGCTTTCTAGAGGATGCTCAGCCTCATGTCGGCCGCTTCCTCTGTGATTCCTCTGGGCCTGCCCCTTCAGTACTGGCTCAAAACCCATGTCCCGTCCCATGCTTGGTGCCTGGGATTTTTTAATCTCAGGGTAACCCACCGCTGCATCAGAGCCGTGGCCCCTTGGAAAACCTCTCGTCTGTTTCAATCAGGCGTCCCATTGGGACTGACCTCCAGAAGGAAGGTGGTCATGACAGATGCCTCCAACTCGGGTTGGGGAGCTCTGCACAAAGGCAGACCGGCGTCCAGCTCCTGGTCAAACCTGAAGCAGTGCTTACACATCAACTGCCTTGAGATGATGGTGTGTTTTTTCTGGCCCTGAAAACCTTCCTGCCGGCCTTAAAGGGGGCACCATGTCCTGGTCCGTTTGGACAACACAACGGTGGTAGCCTTTATCAATCACCAAGGCGGTCTCAGGTCACGCTCCCTTCACTGGTTGGCTCGACACCTCCTTTTATGGGCACAGGGCAAACTCCTCTCACTGAGAGCAGTTCATGTGCCGGGCAGACTGAACCAGGGGGCAGACATGCTGTCCTGGGACAATGTAGCTCCAGGAGATGGAGACTACATCCCCAGACAGTTCAATTGATTTGGTCTGTCTTCGGGAGAGCAGAAGTTGACCTCTTCACCTCAGAAGACAGCTTTCACTGCCCAATCTACTTTTCGAGACAGCGAGGTGCCCTGGCCCATGATTGGCTCAGCGCTCGCCTGTACGCCTTCCCCCCAGTTACCCTGCTTCCTCAAGTCATCAGACAGGTCAGGGAAGTCAGATGCTCAGTCAGGAGGCCCCACTTCAGTGTCAAAGTAAAGAGGAGTTTCCCCATAAGCATGTCAACGCAACGCTCGTTCCCTTATCTTAGGGAACCAAGGTTATGCTAGTAATCGTAGCATTTTTAAGTGCACTACTTTTGAAACTGTTTAATCACCATATCCTACAGTCTTGATTCATCACAAGGCGCATTTGGGAGTCAGTCATTCAATGTCAAGACAGAGCAGGACAGTGTCCACAAATTTTCCTCTTCTCCTCAGGGCCTATTTTGCCTCATGCTCTCACTGCAGTAGAAATGGATCCTGCATTTTTTTGCACGTTCTGGTTGGTTTAACTATTCTTTCTACAGAATGCAAATTGCTTCTCTGTTTAAACTACATACATAGATAGAAGCATATCAACTGGCTAAATTTACTCTAATACGCACAATTGCACCTTCTGCAGAGATACATCATCACATACCAATGTATAGCTGATGCAATGCGGTCAAATGTTTATGTATTGGTGCTATGGAAAACAAGATAAAGACATTTAATATGTCTTAAACATCTTTTAAAATGATAATATTATGTACTTTTATAGCAATTTTGTTTCACTAAAGACCACTTGTAATCCTAGTGAAGACTTTTTTACATGGCTATTTCCACCCTTTCTCATACGCTTAGAATTTAACAGGCTAGTTTTACTACTCTACCCTTAAGACTTTGCACAATATGTAATATTTAAATAATCGCTTTTATGATTGGCTGATTATGCGGAACACATAGTCCAACCTGTACGCACTGGTATGTTATTGAAGTTTCATGTCTTTTTTCTAGTAATCTTCTGAAGCAAAATAGCATAAGACTAAGTCTTGTTTTAAGAGATTTTGATATTTATTTTATTTTTTATTTTTTATTATTATTTTTTTAGTTCTTTTACTTTTTAGCATACATTTTTTCAAATTAAATGCTGTATGTAATGTATTAATTTATTTATATTCATGAGGATGTTTAGTTTTACTGGATCTATTTATTATGCCATTATTTGAGTATGCTGTCTCCATTCGTATGGGATCATAGATAACGGAATGGAACATAGAAAATGAAAGCCAGTAAAACTGTCAAACAATGTCAGACAATATGGTGGATTTTTGTAATAGCACAGAAAATCTACAGATGCTTCACTCGTTCCTCCATTATTTATGTGCTGATGTATACCAAATCCCAACCCTCTCTCCATTCACACACTCATCCCTTCCTCTTCTCACGATAAACGTGAAACAGGGCCGCAGAAAAGACTTGCACAAAAGAAAGATAAAATTGGCATTGCCCTGAGATGTTTCTGCCATTAGACTCTTAGAATGGCTCATATGCCCTCTGGATGTTTGTATTTTCAAGAATTCATGCCACTCAGAGACTCTCTGTGGTGAAATGGCCTTTCAGGGCAGAAAAGGAGCTCCAAAGAATCACAGAGAGTAACAAAAAGGCAAATCATGGTTTGAAATTGAGAAGTTATTTGCAACTGAACCTATTTGGTGCTTTGAACAGGATGTAGTGCAAACGTCTGCCCACCAAAAAAAAATTAATTGTTGGTTTAAAGGAATTTAGACATATTTTTATGAATCATTTATTCATATTTGAAAGTGTTTTTCAGGAAGACCTTGAGTGTGTTGTATCCTTTGTGCTTTGTAGACTAGTGCAGCGGAATAATGACTGATTATTCATCTAGTTACATATTTAACAGGATTTACATGAAATATTTATTTAGATATTTATAGTTGTCACATGGGGAAGTTGCCTCAAGGTCTGTATCTTAGTGAGTATAAGGTTTTGAGTCAAAACTACACTTACAGAAATGTAAGTTTTCTCTAGCAGTGGTTTTGTTTGTTGGTTCTAAATAACTTGTGTAGTTCAAAAGATTGGAACTACTGAAGTTATTTAATTATGACTTGTGACTTACAAACTAAATATTGTTATATTTTTGTGAAGGCTGTTTGGTGAACACAGTAGACCTACACTAGTATTCAAAAGTTTGGGGTTGGAAAATGCTTTTGAAAGAAGTCTCTGATACTCACCAAGGCTGCATTTATTTGACCAAAAATACAGTAAAACAGTAATATTGTGAAATATTAGTACATTTTAGAATAAGAAGAATTTTCAGCAGCCATTACTCCAGTCTTGAGTGTCACATGATCCTTAAGAAATCATTCTAATATGCTGATTTGGTGTTTAAGGAACATTTCTTATTATCATCAATGTTGAAAACAGTTGTCTGGCTTAATGTTTTTGAGGAAACCGTGATACATTTTTTGCAGGATTTTTGGATGAATAGGAAGTTCAAAAGAACAGCATTTATTTGAAATAGAAATCTTTTCCAACATTATTAACGTCTTATCTGTTTCTTTTGACCAGTTTAATGCATCCTTGCTGAATAAAAGTCTTAAATTCTTTTTAAAAAATTCTTACTGATCTCAAAACTTTTGAACAGTAACATGCCTTCTTTTATCGATAAATATTTGGAACCCATTTCCATAGTAGTTTATGCTGATTTTATACTGTAAACCAGTTTACCAGGTTTTAAACCAGGTTTTAAGCATTATCTCCATTCTGCACACTATTGTCTAGTGTGCTGTTATTGTCTGCTTCAGAATGTGCTGGTGTGTGTGTGTTGTACCATCTGACGGTAGCTTGCAGACTGCCACCCCCTGACGCTGCTTTCCTGCTCCTGTGGAGAGGGATTGGCCCCAGGGGAGGAGGCGGAGTCAGTGGCCATGTGCTGGCGGGAGCTCGGCATGCGTCTTTCACACGACTCTCTGACTCCCTGACTCTTGGACATACATCTCTCATCCTGTCTTGCTTCCTTTCTCTCTCATTCTCTTTTAATCCCTCATTTTCTTTCCAGCATCAATGTGCATCTTGAAAAATAAAACACACACACACACACATACACACAAAGAGATGGCAAGATTTTAATGAGAACGCTGGGAAATCAGGCATTAATAGTGTGATTATGTACATAAGGATTTTTCCTAATGTACATATAAGGACTAATAAGGACTAATATTGAGGGATGAGAGGTGGACGTCAGCACATAATGGTGATGTAATTAGGAGACTTTGAGGGGCTCTACCCAGCGTGCTTTGCAGTCAGGCCTTCTGCAGTCCTCATGAATATTGAAGAGGAAGCGCCGGGTGCTGCAATGTGTGACTGAGAAGACCTGCAGCTTCTTAAAGAGGACAGAGAGAAAGAGAGAATGTAATGCAGTTGCACGATAGAAGAGACAGCGTGTTCAGAGTAGAGGAAGACAGAAATAAAACGGAGGAAGGAGGAGTGATACACTGAATGGAAGGATGGGATGCATACAACTGGTTGATTTTAATTTTTTATTATTAAACAGATACTTATGACTCTCAATTTTGGAATTACAACCATAAAGAGCCTATTATTATTAAATGCAGAACCAATTGTCAGCAAGCTACAATGCTACATTATTTTAATGCAGTCATTCATAATGTTTCTTATTTGATATGTATAAAATGGTGGCAAAAGCAATATACAGTAAGATACCACACTGTAAAAAGTAATTTCTTCAGTTTACTTAAATTGTTCGAACTCCTTGCCTTAACTCAATTAAGTAATCTAAACTTAATTCGTATTAAGTGTAATTTAAGTCTTATTTACTAATTTATTAAAAGTATTCCTTACTTATTTTGAGTCCTATTTACTTTAGCCATTTAAGTTTTGTTAACTAAATTGTATCTGTGATCTGAGGAACATTGAGAGTAACAAGTAATAGTTTCTAATAGTTGTTCATTAACAATGCTAAGCAATGCTTCTTGAATCAGGGGGGAAAAAAGTCCCAAATTAAATGTTAAGAATTGTACATTTGAGAAGAATAATTATTCCCTGAGCACATTAAAACAATGAAAAGAATGCATACTCAATATACTTTAGCTTGTGTAGTCACAAAAACATGTGCTCATACTTGTGTTAACAAGTAAACAAAACAGTTTAATTACAGTAAGAGAAAGCATGAAAATAAACACGCAAGACCTTTCCTCTCCATGTTTCCTCCAAGCTGGACAGGAATGCCATGGAGAACCGCTGTGTGTTGAAGAGTAACCTCAGTTTCCTTCCTTTCCTTCCTTCCTTCCTTTCTGTATATGTAAAGAATGTCTTATTTATTGTTTTTAATTTGATGACAATTCCATACTCCATTTAATGGGATAGTCTGCCTAAAAATGAAAAATCTCTCATCATTTATCACCCTCATGCTAACCTCGATGTATATTACTTACTTTCTTCAGATAAATACAAAGAAAGATTTTTAGGAAAATAATCAATCTCTGTGAGTCCATATTTGATGCTTAAAAACCACACACAGCAATCGTGACCGTAATTCATATGAGCAAGTGGATGAATAAATGTCTACTGATGACGTCTTCACAACATCTCTCTCATGATCGCTTGTATAACAGTAGGCCAGAACCACTGATTTCTGGTTAAAAAAAAGTTAAAAATACTAGTATTTAAATGGATTTTGGAGCATTATCTTTGAGGGTCCCATCCCCTTGCATTATATGGACTCACAGAGATGGATTATTTTTCTAAAAATCTTGTTTCTGTTCATCTGAAGAAAAAGTCATATACATCTGGGACAGTATGAGAATGAAAATATTATCAGATAATTTTCATTTTTGGGAGGAGTATCCCTGTAAAACATCCTTTTCTGCCAAGTAGGGTCATCACATACCTTCTCCAAATTGTCTGTTTTTCCTTCCAGGATTAAGAGATTTTGAGAAAAGAAAAAAATGTGATTAGTTGTAGAACAACAAAAAAAAACACAAATATCTGAGATCAATATTTTTAGCATTATTTTCACTCCTACACTTTGTAATATATTGAAGATAGTAACCTCATATATGTATGTATTGCTTTGGAATCAACATTTGTATCTCCCCAAGTGAACATATTAAACCAGCAGGTATGGGTCTGTAATATGTTGGTGCAGTTAAAAAAAACTAATTCATGAAGCTCATTCAAACAGCAGATACAAATCTGACCATAAATATTAAACTATATACTAACTGGATTGAAGGAAAATAAAAGCACAGACAAGTAAACAATCAGTAAAATGCAAAAAATAAAAATAAAATAATAATAATAATAATAAAATAAAAATAATAATAAAAAATAAATACATATTTAAATGTTTGATTACAATTTATAACATTTATAACAAGGTTTATTTAAGCTGCTGTCACTTTAAGATCCATGGATCCAATATATTGATCCACATCTGTTTTTCCTCCACATTGTTTACGTTCATTTTATATATATATATATATATATATATATATGAAAAAAATTATATTTGTGTGTTACTTTTTAATTAAGATTTTAATATTTTGTGAATTTATTTATTAAAATATATTTACATTTATAAATGTAAAAGTTTATTTAAGGTATTA
>NW_015647040.1:250870-250983 GCF_001515625.1 Sinocyclocheilus rhinocerous
TCTCTATTTTATCGTTATCGATAAAATAGAGATATCATTTTTTGTCAATAATCTTGGCTTAACAAGAGGAATACGACAACTGTAGCCAAATTCCTTGACACGTCTGTGTGTGG
>NW_015647040.1:251022-258249 GCF_001515625.1 Sinocyclocheilus rhinocerous
TTTTTTTTATTGGTCTTATGGAGTATTCTAATTTGTATTTGTTGTGAATTGGTGGGTTTTTGTTAAATGTGAGCCAAAATCATCACAATTAAAAGAACCAAAGACTTAAACTACTTCAGTCTGTGTGCATTGAATTTATTTAATACACGAGTTTCACAATTTGAGTTGAATTACTGAAATAAATGAACTTTTCCACGACATTCTAATTTATTGAGATGCACCTGTATATATAGTATAAAACCATAAGCAATTAATACTTTAGTAAACACAGGACAGATTGGGGACTGTTAAATTAAAATGATGAATAACTGCATTAAAATAATGTAGCATTGTGGTCTGACCGTTAGATTGCTGACATTTGGATATGCGTTTGCTCACACTAAATCTAGAAATGAACAACCAGATCATCTTTTAATGTGAGCAATAGAGCAGTCATTACCTGGAACTGAGATCTGTGTCCAAGTTTCTCTGTGTGTTTTCTGCCTTTATCTCTGTTTTAGTAATTTAAGAATAGACCAAGACTGGGGATAAATCTAAGATAAAGTCTGTTTTGTTTCTAATGCATTGCAGACGCAGTAGCCTGATGTACACATCAATATTTCAGTGGTTCCATTTTAGCACCAGGGTAAAAGAAAACAGGAAGTTGCTTACACTGATCCCAGTTATCATTACTTCCTTAATGGTTTCATTTCCTTACATCCCGAGTGAGAGTATGAGGTTAAGCAACAAACAAGCAACATGCCAGTGAAGGGGACATCTGATGCAAAATTCCCTTTTACATGGTGTTTGCATAAAAATGTGTCTTAGCAGTGTGTGGACACAACCACCCTACAATGATAAAAATCCATTCCCTCCATTTTTTAATCCCCCAAAAACCTAAACAGTCTCAATTATCAAGCCATTTTGATTTTCTCAACAATATGACGTCATATTGCACAGGCCCCGCCCACAACCGCTGACGGACTGTCCCGTATTAGCATATCTCTGCCCTCAGCCAGTTGTATGCTGTCCGCCATTTTCTCAGCGCTCGAGTAGCCATAGCGACAACAATGTCTCATAAGCAGTGCAGGTGTTTAGTAGTTGGATGTAAAAGTGAACATAAGAGTCTTCATTTTCTCCCAACATCAGAGCCACTGGGGACACCGCGGATTAGTAGGGATGCACGATATTATCGGACCAATATCGGAATCGGCCGATAATGGCTTTAAATGTAAATATCAGCATCGGCCCGATATGAAAAATAATGCCGATATGTCTTGCCGATAAGAGGAATACATTAACTTACATGTGCTCAGGGTGTGCTAGCGATTAGATTACGTCAACAGTCCGATTAGACGACATCAGCAGTGTGGCTCATTCTTGAAGCAAAGTTTTGCCTGAATGATGTTTGGATTCACTGTTTTGGATCGCTGCATTTAAACTGAGAATGCATGTACAGAATGAGGCGTTCGGTGTATGATAGAGTAAACAGTAATAGCACATGCAGCGGCAGCCTCCCCAGGGTCCTAATGCCCGCTCAGTAAGGAGTTTTAATTCTGTAGGGGGCGCTGTTGGCCTACTTCTAATAAAATGAACGCAAAATACACAAATAATATTTAGACTGTGTTTCTGATTAAATAAAGCAGTAATTGAGACCATAAAATCATGAGTATGTTTTGATTTAAAGGTCAGAAGCTATAGCTTACAGGTACATGAACAAAAAAAAAATCACAAACATGACACTAAAATTAAATAATTTTATATATACCTACTGATTTATTCATTAATGTGTAATATGTTATATTTAAAAAAAAAAAAAAGAGCTCTAAAAGATTTTCAGAATTTTTACAACTCTTTTGCTTTAAACCATTTACAAATGTTACATCATAAAATAAAATGTTAAGGTTATCACTGCATCTTTCGGGAAAAAAAATGCAATGATTAATATATAGTTTATTTATAGTTATTTTCAAATCTTCAATGTACTGTCATTATAAAATAACTATTATTTTTTTATTTAATTCTAACACATAAGTTCCTGTTAAAAACTAACCAAAATTAAAAATAATTATATATCGGAATCGGCTATTGGCCAAAATGAGTTGAAAATTATCGGCATATCGGATATCGGCAAAAATCCAATATCGTGCATCCCTACGGATTAGTTTTGTTTTTGATGGTAACCTGCCACCAAATACACAAAAAAACGGAAGAGAAGGGTGGGGTGAGCAGTAGTTCATTATCATTTAAAGAGACATGCACCGAAACGGCTCGCTGTGAGCTGAGTTGTTTTTGATAAGGTAAAAGGGTGTTGTTTTACACGACCTTTGAGGAATTTTAACCAAAGTATGTTGCAGACATTTCATGAAGACCCTAAAGAATCATACCAACTTGTGGAAAATGGGCATCTGATGTCCCCTTTAATGTGTACAGACTAGAATCAGAAGACGTTTTATTGTTTTTGTTTTTTTCAATTTATTTTTAAAGTATTAATTGATATTTAAAATAATAATCTTTAGATTACATTTTAGTAATCTAATAGTAATCTAATCGTTTTTTATTTGATTTATTTTATTTC
This sequence comes from Sinocyclocheilus rhinocerous, assembly GCF_001515625.1. NCBI lineage: Eukaryota > Metazoa > Chordata > Actinopteri > Cypriniformes > Cyprinidae > Sinocyclocheilus > Sinocyclocheilus rhinocerous. The sequence goes on from NW_015647040.1 coordinate 253,580, forward strand.
GTTCTGTCCTTTGGGTTTCCACAGAAGAATGAAAGTTACATTTGAACGATGTGAAGGTGAGTAAATGATGAGAAAATGTTCATTTGAACAATACCTTTCCAAGATGAACAACTTTAAAAGTTTATCAAATGTAAAATACTGTAATTCCAACCATTTTTTTTTTTTAGAATTTGCACTACATGGCCTGTTGTGGACTTTTAGCACTGTCGTAGTCATGCTAGCTGTTAATAATAGTGTTCCGTAATTATAGATCTTTATTTATAGATCTGCAGAACGCTGTGACCTTCTAAGGATTGTTTTACGAGGCTTTGTTTTTCTGCTTCCTGTCATTGCATGGACCCAGTGGCTGCTGCACTGGCAGTGCCTGACCATTCAGTCAAACGAAGATATTGAGCTATAACATTTTGTATGTGTTCATTTAAGCACTGTGTGAGAGGCACAGCTGCATGTGCGTGTGTTATAAATGGCTACCCTAGCACCACTATGTAGGTTTCTCTTTCTGTAGAAGTGGGTCTCAAAGCAAACCCTGAAGGGTTCATTATTGCGATTCATCATTCTCGGCCTACTGGTGTCGAGCTCCAAACGACGTCTTTGTCACTATTTTCAGCGAGTGTGTGAGAATGTAAAGGTGTGTGAGAAGCCAGACAGGTTGTTGAATGTGGCCGTGACCCTTTTCTATTCACCGGTTATATATCCCTCATAATTACTCCGGCGGATGATGTCATCACTTAACTTTCCGAACTGCGTGTTAATCCATATCTGCGCTAGTGATACATGAGGGATTATGCAAAATTAATTAATTGACTGCTGTTGCACTTTACGTAAATGAGAAACGTGACGTTATGCTGACAGTTGCCAAGAGGAACTCAATTCCCCCAGTGCACTCAGTATACTTGTGTCTGGGTTTGACTCGCCTTTCCTTCACAGTAGAGTCATAAACAGTCTGGATTTCTTCCTCTGAGATTTTAACGTGGCCTAGTGCTTAATAGCTTTGTCATAAGTGTATACTGATATTTGACAGCTTCACTCCAGTACATTTCAGCCAGCTCCACTGTTGTGTTGTGCCTCGTTCACACTAACAGCAAATATATGTATAGCCACATTAGTGAAATTTTGGCAAAGATTTGTGTGCAAAAAAAGTTCCATTGTTTATTGCAATTACATCACCCATGATTCTGTACAGAAAATTCTAACAATCAAATTGCACGAAAGGAGCTCTGCCCACTCCCATGAAGCACACAAATAACGTAATATACATATTGTTTCTATAGATATAATCAACAACTTTAAACAAACAGTTGTATATTATTTTATCATCCTTTTTAATTGAATTACCTAATTTGCAATGCTTCATAGGATTGTAGTTCTTTCCTTTGCTAAAACCGTTAACAACACAGACACAGAACCAACTGCAAATACAACAAATACTTTCAGAACTAATACCACTAAAAAAGTGGACGGGCACTAATGCAAATATTGTGCTCTGAAATCTCCAGCTGTCATTGAAAATTAATAATATTTGGACGCTTAGATTGAAACGAGGATGTTGTAAGATGAAACAAGTGTTTCCATTCACCATTCCATTCAGTGTTTCTATTCTAGTGTGTCCATTCATGTTGTTTTGTGGGTGTGGTTCTGAAGGCCACATACTCCTCAGAGTAACTTTTATGAAATTAATTAAAATACATTTACAGTCTTTATAAGCCCTGCTCAGATTTCATTCATATATTTTAAAGACATTTTTTTTAAACTCTCTCTATCTCTCATATGCTTTTTATTATTATTTTGTTGACCTGGTGTTTGGAGCTAATGAAAGAAATGGTCAGACTGACTCAGATAAATGGTGAATGGTGCTGGAGCTCAAGTAAACAAACAACCCACTCTGCTTTAATTTAACAAAACAAAACGGACACTTAAGCTGGACTAGCTAAATAGAGCAACCTTTTTCTTATATAACAATAAACATAAAGCTACATATTTGATGTGTCAGAGCAATGGTAAGGAAGTAACCTGAACACTCACGACATAAAGGGCCCGTTTGAATCCAGATATGTAATTTTCTATTCCTGTATTCTCATTCTCTGCAGCCTTGTTTCTATTTTCATATGATGTTAAAACATAACCCAAAACATATTACATAGGCCTATTAATTAACTCTAATACTCACCAAGCATTTATTTGATCAGAAATACAGTAAACATTTATATTGTGAAACAGCATTACAATTTAACCTATTTTAATTTAAAATTAGAATTATTTAAATTATTTTACATGATATTAAAATGTAATTTATTCATGTGATTGCAAAGCTGTATTTTCAGCAGCCATTACTCCAGTCTTGAGTGTCACACTGTCATTCAGAAATCATTCTAATATGCTCATTTGCTGCTCAAGAACATTTCATATTATTATCATTGTTGACAACAGTCATGCTGGTTAAGTTTTTGTGGATAATGTGATGCATTTTTTCAGGATTCCTAAAAAAATAATAGTTTAATAGATTAAAAGTTAGAAAGAAAAGCATTTATTTCAAATTGAAATTTTTAAAAAATATTAAAAATATCTACTATCAATTTTGATAGTATTTGATCAATTTTATGTGTCCTTGCTGACTGAAAGTATTCATTTATTTTAAATAGAATAGAAATGTGTGTGAGTGTATATATATATATATATATATATATATATATATAGGGTTATAAAGTATTCCACTGTTCACTGTTTGGAACTGGGCACTAAAATACATTTTATTTTGTGATACTTAGTGTGACTTTACCATATATTTCCTTTTTAATGGATATTTGCTGTATGCAATAAATAGCAATATGTCACTCATCTTACGTGGATTTATTTGAACAGAAAACCAGAAAAATTTAGGTCACAGAATTTGTTTTTCTCTCTGCATCTTCATGTGCTTAGAGTCAGCGTGGTCCCTGCATCAATAGATGCCACGCATGTAGGCTTTTGTGAATCTTGAAAATGATGTCATCGCTCTCCTAGCAACTGCTTAGCAACCAGTCTTGGAGAGCACCCAGAGCTGGAATCCCTTTAATGCGACTGGGTTTCTGCAGTCGCCCTCTCAAGATCGAAACGAAAATGTGACGTTGTCGTGTAATTCTCCCTCTTATTCCTTGAAAAGGTCAATAGTGCTTTTTTTGTTAGCACACTTTTGTATTGCATTCAAAATGATTGAAAGCATTTAAGCAGATTGTGTTTATATTTTTTCATGTGCTCATACTTGAAGTTTAAAATGACTCGTTGGAGCACAATTTCATGATCTATTTGTGTTACCACAGCTTTGAACATGCAGTTTCAGTGTTTTCACCTGCCCATACTGTATGTGCTCATGTGTCTCATGTGTGTGTCTGTGTGAATTAACACGCTCTGTTTTTGTGGTATTGGTGTCTTCTAGGCTCATGTGGTTCAGCGCTGGCTTGTGCATCAGGACAGTAGTTTGAGTGGAGAGGGTTCGTCGGAGGCTCAAGGTGGAAAATGGCACTTTGATGGAAGAGTAAATATCTTAGTACTGCCTCTCAATACTTTACTTTCCTCTTTCCTGACAAATCGTGTGTGTTGGTGTGGCTTCTTAATCGTTTCTGTCTGTGGTACTCTTGTGGTTGTTGTGGATCTGGCGGCAGGTCTTGTGATTGAATGTCGTGATGTGGCTAATAACAGTTAGCTTCGCTAGTGTTCCTGTAGTGTTTCTTCATAATTCTCTCATTCTTAATGGCTCTTATTGTGTTTTATGTGTGTGACTTTATTCATATTCCTATCATGAGATTCTGTGTGTGTTTAAGTGCGTGTTTTTGTTTGTTTATCAGATGTTTTTTGCAGTAAAAGCTTGTTCAGGGATCGTCTCCTGCTGAGGCTTCTGATTGCTGATATCTGTCAGAATGTCACTTACACTATCAGCAGATGTACTGTAGAGATTACAAAATCAAACAGTAAAAATGAGCGCAAGTCAGTATACACAAACACATGCATGTACAAACTGATATACAAATCTTCATTAAAACATTAATGTTTTGACATTTTTAAAAACAGTGGTGATAAATTTGCAACCTGCAGTTCATTGCATTTGTGCAATGAGTGGACAAAGATGTTATTAAAATGATGACAATTAATATAATAATATTTTTTGTAAATATTTTAAATTCAGTTATTACATTTAATTAAAAAAGCTATAATTTTATTTAGCAAGGATGTATTAAATAAAATAAAAAAGTGATATTTATAATGTTACAGAAGATTTCTATTTCAAAATAAGACTGTTCTTTTTTCTATTAGTCCAAGAATCTGAAAAAAATGCATCACAGTTTCCATAAATAAATAAATAAATATTAAACAACACAACTGTTTTCAACATTGATAATAACAAGAAATGTTTCTTGAGCACCCAGAAAGGAAGAAGGATCATGTGACATTGAAGACTGGAGTAATTTCTGCTGAGAATTCAGCTTTGCAATCACAGTGTCAGACTTTGTTCCGTGTTTTGTGTGTCTTGCTCCCCATGTGCCTTCCTACGCCCATATTTGGTTAGTTTCCTGTTCCTGTCCTGATTAGGTTTATTTGATTCCAGGTGTTCCCCCTTTTATGTCTATTGATCCCAGGTGTGTCTCGTCCTCTCCTCATCCTGTCATGTGTATAAATAGTGTTCCCTGTGTGTGCTC
>NW_015647040.1:258288-265691 GCF_001515625.1 Sinocyclocheilus rhinocerous
AATAAATTACATTTTAAAATATATTAAAATAGAAAACATTTATTTCAGACTGTAATAATATTTCACAATATTAATGTTTTAATGTATTTTTGATGCATACATGCAGCCTCAAGTGACATAAGCGCATAGCACATAAGCGACTTCTTTCAAAAACATAAAAAAATCTTACCAACCCCAAACTTCTGAACATTAGTGTGTATATACAGTATACAGTGTGTATATACAGTCATGTGGAAAAGAAAGGACACCCTGTTGAATTGTATGGTTTTCTTTATCAGGACTTGATACAGCAGATGGTCCTGCAGCAGGTCTTAGATGAACAACAACACATGACATATCACACGTGTCATTTTTTATTTAGCAAAAACTAGGTAAAAATGGAAAAACTATGTTTGACAAGCTAAGGACACCCTTACATAACATAGATAAAAACATAGATTATGTGTTGATAACACAATAAAAACATAGGAATTAAGAGGATAAGTTATGGTCAGGCACTGCTTATCAAATACCTCTGATTGACCAATCATCAGCAAGTGTGAGTACCTCTATAAAAGCAGAAGTTAACACAATGCCAAAGAGGAAAGTCATCAGCAATGATCTCAGAGAACCAATTGTTGCTGCCATCAATCTGGGAAGGGTAATACAGACATTTCCAAATGATTTGAAGTCCATCATTCCACAGGAATGAGGAGGATTATTCACAAGTGGAAGACATTCATGACAGACACCAGTCATCCCAGAAGTGGACATCCCAGGAAATTCACCCCATGGTCAGATCATACACTACTCTGAGAAATTGCAGACAACCCAGTAACTACACCTAAGACTCTACAGGCCTCAGTTAACATGGTAAATGATAAAGTTTGTGACAGTGCAATTAGAAAAAGACCAGACAATATGGCATGTTAGGAATGGTTGCCAGAAGAAAGCCTCCTCTCTCTAAAAAGAACATGGCTTAGGTTTGCAAAGTTGCATCTGATCAAACCACAAGACTTCTAGAACAATGTCCTTTGAACAGCTGTTGGAGGGGTGATGATTATTTTGGACTTGTTTTGTAGCCATGGGACCTGGGCACCTCACAGTCATTGAGTCGACCATGAACTCCTCTGTATACCAAAGTATTCCAGAGTCAAATGTGAGGCTGATCCGTCCGACAGCTAAAGCTTGGCCAATATTAGGTCATGCATCAGGACAATGATCCCAAGCACACCAGCAAATCTACAACAGAACGGCTGAAAAAGAAATGAATCAAGCTGTTGCAATAGCCCAGTCAAAGTCCAGACCTCATCCTGACTGAAATGCTGTGGCGAGAGCTGTGCATAAACAAATGCCCAAAAATTATATATAAAAATTATATATGCCTCAATAAACTGAAGAAAAGTGGGTCAAAATTCCTCCAGAACGATGTAAGAGACTGATAAAGTCATACAGAAAAGGATTACTTCAAGTTATTGCTGCTAAAAGTTGATCTATAAGCAATTGAATCATAGTGGGTCCTTAGTTTGTCACACATGACGTTTCCATATTGGCTTTAGGTCTGCTAAATAAATAATGACATGCTGTGATATGTCATGTGATGTTGTTCATCTGAGGTTTTATTTTACAAATTTTAAGACCTGCCAAGGACCAGATGATTTTTTATTATTCTGATACAGAAAACCATGGAATTCAATAGGGTGTCCTTTATTTTATATATACATTACTATATTATATATTGCATGTACATATATATACTGTATATAGAGTATATATATATATATATATATATATATATATATATACCATTCTCAGCAGCTGTGTTGATGAGAAGTTTCACCGGAGACAGGCTCAACCCAGCGTTAAAGTGAACCAGCACCTTGGTAAAAATATTACAAATAACCCAATCAAATTAGTTCCAGGCCAGAGGGAGCACCCAACCACCGAGCAACAAGGATCTAATTTTAATTTTGACATTTTAAACAGCAGGATTAAATCAATTATCGTAATCCCACTGTGCATCAAGCGCCTGCCGCCATTGTTTTGAATGCGCTCAAACACTAACCGGAAACGTCCAAAGAACAAAGACGTCACTTCATTAAACCGCCGAATATGCGTTGAAATGGTCCATATATACAGTGGAGACGAAAATTAGAGAACAATCTATTAATACTTGATTTTTTTCTGAAATATTGTTAATCTTCATAGCTCAAATTTTGAAGGAATAGTGGGTATTCCACTGTTCCAATTACATGTTTAACAAAATAACCCATGCATTTCAACTAGTATCACTAGTTTCAACTAATATCACTAGTTTCTCACACTGTGTTGGTGTGATATTGGTCCTCTCTACTTCCACTCTCTTCCATAGTTCGATAACTGTAGTGGGTTTCTTAGCCATAACTTTGTCGCCAAGGATTTTCCAGAGATTTTCAATCAGGTTAGGTCAGGACTCTGGCCGGGCCATTTGTTCTTAGCTTCAAGGAACTGTTTACCCGTTTTGCAGTGTGACGGGGGCATTGTCTTGCATGAAAATTGCAGGCTGAGTGGGAGATGCTTGCAGGGAAGGAACCGCATGTTGCTGAAGGAGGTTCTGATAAACAAACAAAATGTTTCCCATCAAATAAATTAAACTTGCTCTCATCAATAAAATGAAAAAGTGAGAGTCCACACAACATGCTCCTCAGCAAAGGTGAGCCTAGCCTTTTGATTATTTCTGCTAATGAGAGGCTTTGTCACTGCAGAGTGCGCTTTCAGTCCGACTTCTCTTAAACGTGCTGAGACAGATCCTTACCCTGATCAGCGCTGAACTGGCGAGCATTTTCAGCTGCAGTGTTGAACCGATTACCCATTGAGAGTCTTCGCATTATTCTGTCTTCTCATGCATTTGTCTTACGTGGACGACCAGCCTTTTTGGGGGACTTGAATGAATTAGTGTCATTGTAAACCTGCAATATTTGAGAAATCACAGATTTGGAATGACCAGCTTCTCTTGCAATGGCTGAAAGGGTCATCCCTTTGGCCTTCATCTGGACAACCTCCTGTCGCAGGGTTTCAGTCACCTTAGAGTGGCCCGCCATCTTGCAATCTCAGTGAAAATTAGAGGAATGTTGCCAGTTAAATAGGGTTTGTCATATAATTAAGGAAATAAGGTGCTTGATTAACACCAATAACTTGGAGGTATCTGTACTGTAAGTGTTCTCTCATTTTGATCAGAGTTATTTTTCAAATATCTCATTTAAGTTTTTTATACTGTGCTTCAGAATACAATTAATTTATGAAATATGCTTTAAAAACTGCTTTTCTACTCCTGTTAGGATAAATTCAGACTAAGCTGTGACCTTGAAATTTAGGAAATTGTAGGTTGTTCTCTAATTTCGATCTCCACTATATATACATATATATAAAATGTATACATTCTAGTATGTTATACTATATCGCATATAAACACTGGCCATCGTCTGAATAATTACTTTGTTAACTTGTTTACCATTTGTCACCAGGTACTAAAAATACATTCACATTGTCAAGCTTGAAGAAGGCTGTGTCATGATCGGGGGTGCTGTGCCAATTTCATGCTGAAGACAATTTGGTGCCAAGCCCATGACAAGATCAACCAGCATGTCCTTTTCAGTACCTCAGAGACAAGTCAATCCATCAAAATTATGTTTGAGGTGCACATACATTTTTAAGGAAAATAATGACCCAAAAACTCTTGTCAAAGTTGTTCAAGAGCTATCAAAAAAGTAACAACTGTGTGTTCTGAGTGTCAACTCGATACCATAAGACACCACAGAATGTATTAGTGACCCATTTGAAATTTGTGAGAAAGCATTCGGGGAATTGCTACAGAATCAGAAAGGGCCACACAGACAATTTCCAGCTCAAATAAATTAACCGAATGATGATGATGACTAATATATGTGTTTGTATTTGTGTGAAAGAGAAGAAAACTTCCAGATGATTATCAGTATGGATGGATATGTGAATCATACAAAATTAGCAGGCTGATTGTGCATACTAACTGATAAAGAATGTGTATTCAAAAATAGGTGGGAAGGAAATCAGCTATGGTCCCAAATTGAAATAAAATTAAATCTAAAAAAAGTAATAAAGTGATTCAGCAGTTGCTTTCAGAAAGATATGATGGCACACACACACACACACACACACAACTACTACTGCACAGCAATGTTGACGGATGCATTTTGCTATGTTGTCACCTGAGGACTGAGCAAATGAGGGTTCAAAATGACTTATTCCACCTCACTCAATATTCCATCCACATTTTTCACTGGGTGGGAGACCAGCCTGTCAATCATCCCCACTGAATAACAGAGCAGAGACAATCTGAAATTTCTAGACTGCTGAATATCTGACAAATCAATTCAATGACTCAATATAACTGTGACCACATCAGAGCAAATTGCATTAGCCATCACATGGAAAACCACAAAATATCACTCATGGATTTTTAATACCAAGCAGCAGGAATGAAGAAGTCTGGGTAGGGAGCCGAAGGCGCAAAATGAACAGGGTGATATAGAGTCATGTTTTTGAAATAGTGCAGTACCGATGGGAATCTGAAAAGCTCTCTGTTCTGGACCCGTTAGCATGAACGCTACAGGAGGGAGAGAGAAAGACAAAAGGGAGGGTTGGGAACAGTAGGTATGGAGGTTGTTAGCTGTTCCACTGAGAAAAGAACAGCTGAGATCAAGAGGGACGCTCTGTAGACAGACAGACAGACAAAGAAAGAGAGACATGCACAGATGATAGATGAAAAATAACAAAGAACTTAGACTAACAGAGAACATTAATACAGATGTATGTTAAGAAATTAGGTCTGAGCTTTGCATAGCTTGCTTGCATGAAAAATTGGGCGTTATACATTTTTTACTCACATTTTCGATCACTTTTTATGTCCTAAATCATATTTAAAAATTTCATAAATTATTAAATAAATATATAATTATAAATATATATTATATATTTATATATTTTTCTATTAAACATTATTTTGTCAATTTATTTGATTATTTAGTGATATTTAAAGCCACGGTGTGATTTCTGAGCCACTACCAACATTAGATGGAGTTGCAAAAATAATGCCTGTTTTCACAAACACGCCCTCTGCCTGCCATTGGTCAAGTACCAGATAGTTCCGCCCACAAACTCACAGCATTGGTTAAGCCAATGTTGCTATGTTGGGCTGGTCGAGATGCTCTAATTTTTTGATACACTTGTCATGAAAATCAGCCTTCAGTACAAACGGCTTACTTTGTCTCCTCAAAATTAGCTGGGTTACAAGAAAGTATTTTTTTAAATTTACCTCAGCTTTAAAGCAAGTGCTGATAAGTCTTTAGGGGCAAAACCAGCCCTGTATATAACATCACACTCCGTAACTTTGGAAAATTAGATGATTTTGCACAGAGAAAAACTAATTCAGTAACTGATTATATGTTGCTGTTATATGGCCCCTGAGCCGGCTGAAACCAGATCTTCTTATCTTCTCTGTGGACATGCACAACACAGAATGAATTCCTAATTAGAGCTGTAAGTCAGACAATCCATTTCTCGATTGAGATTTGGATTTCGTTTTCATTTCTTGTTCTCTCTGTCTATTTCAGGCAGACACATCAACCAGTTTCCTCCGTGCTGCACGCTCAGGTAATCTGGAGAAGGCTCTGGACCATATCAAAAATAGAATAGACATCAACATAGCCAATCAGGTGAGAAAAAAATGAATGCTGCAATGTCTAACATCAAGCATGTGGGTCTATGTGTTTGTGTGAGTAGTATGTTAAAAATTATTACAGATATGAATTATACCACAAACGACTTCTGTGTTGGGGTCAGACTGACCCCTCCATTGACCCCCAATTGTTTTCCATGCACTTTAAAACCCTTTGAAAATCCGTAGAGAGTCTGGTAAAAAGCAAAATAACCTTTAATGGAACTTGTCAAACACTAAAATATGATATATATGAGAATTTTAAGACTCTAGAGGAAGAATCATCTAAGGAAAATTTCTTTATCTAGTTGAGTTTCACCATCAGAAAATCTGTCAAAAAATTAACCTTTTAATGTTAAATACTAGTTATTTGCACAGTTATAAGTAGTCATGACATTTTTTTCATGCAGGAATTGTGCACTTGTTGTTATGCTCAAATGAACCCCTAACACGATAGAAATAACACATCAAAAATGGAAGGGAATTATTAAAATTCTTAACATATTTTCTTTGTCTCTGGCAAGCTACAATAGAGATTCTATGTTTTACATGAATGTTTAGTATTTTTTAAAGTGTTGATTTTTTTCAAAATGCAGGGAAACCAATGTGCATGGCAATGCCAGTCTCACATCCATGCCTTGAAAGCCCAAAGTAACTTTGAAGCCCATTAATAGTACGGCTTAAATTCAGAAATTGCTATTTAGAGCAATAAATTCATCATCTTTTAGATTAGGATCCACATCTGTGTGTTTTTGTTTGCCTGTGCCAGTGTGTGTTTTCTCGTCTGTTTTAACCCCCCAATGTTCTTGTGGTTGGACAGTACAGCTGTGTTTACAGTGTCAATGCAGAACTGTATTCAATGCCCTAATCAGTAAATTGCCGTAATTAGTCACACCAGCACGTCTTCCTCCTCTAACCCCCTCACTGGTCATGCTTTTGCACCCACTTGCATCATAACACTCTGTGTTACTTGCTTTAAATAGCATGTTGTGATATTTACAGAAGAGCTATGTTTGGTTCTCAGAGACGGGTTAGTGAATGGACCAGAGTGGCTGGCTGGCTTCCCGCATTGAAAAGCTCTGAAAATGAACGCCCACTCTGTATGCTTGCAGCACACACACACACACATCGACTACTACACCACCTTATAACATCATTCACAGACAGGATTGCATCGGGAACCTGCCACGGCCTCCGATATGCAACCTAGACTCAATTTCCATGCGTCTTGGAGGTATTTATAATTAGGTGTTTGGATAAACTGAAGGTATACTTCCCCTGTGTGATGCTGATATCACAGTGTCAATGTCTCTGTGCTGTCGCAAAACATTTTGTGAGGAGCTTAGACCGCTTTTGACAGTGAGACCGATTAAGCCCTCGGCACGGGTGCTTTGGGACTAGAGAACATTCGAGAATCAGCAAAAACGTAGTTTAAAGCACAGAGCATGCGGTTAATTTCCACCTCAGCTCTAAGCAGGTAATTGTTGATGAGATTTTTAGACAATTGGTGATCTTGTCCTAGAGTGTAATTTGTGTTTATTTTACAGGTGACTAACTAACGGTTGTAAATAGCTGTGTAATGTTAAGCCTTTTCATCTATTAACAACTAATCATGATATAGCTAAAAATAATCTATGAATCAGATAAAATTGTTAATATGAACAAAAGGTCTATATATATATATATATTTTTT
>NW_015647040.1:265985-266282 GCF_001515625.1 Sinocyclocheilus rhinocerous
CAAAAGGATGTGCAAGAACTGAGGCACAATAAATTTCCCTTTAACAGTCATTACTTATACAGAAGTGAAAATTAAGTCATTATTCACTGAACATCTTGCCATCCATTCTTGTACACTATGGACCATGCTTTTGTGTATAAAAAAAAAAAAAAAAAAAAAAAAAAATTTGTTTAGCAATTGTCTAAATTTTTTTTTTTACATCAAGGTTCATCAGGGTTACTGAGAGTTACTGAAAATCAACCATTTTTACTTTTATTTTAGAGTTGATTGAAGAAAACGAAGAGAATGAAGAATTGA
>NW_015647040.1:266434-276205 GCF_001515625.1 Sinocyclocheilus rhinocerous
AAAAATGTATCAAGTGCCATGTAAGTGGCTTTGGATAATAGTGTGTACCAAATGCACATAAATTGTAATGTTTTTTCATCCATTTAGAAGCTTTTCAAGATCAGAATGCCTTTAGAATTTCTCCTTTTGTGTTTCACAGAAAGAAAAAAGTAAATCAAGCAAATGCGACCTTATTTAGCCATGAAATGGAGACCGAATTTGCATTTTGGGTGAACTATCCCTGACTGCTGAATGAGCAATCTAGTACTTGGCTGGCTACTTTGCACAAATATCATTTCATTATATACACAATATACAGTATATACAATATATAATATGTATATGTATATATTTATATATATATAGTATTGTGTGTGTATATACAGTATATATATATATACACACACACAAAAAAGTATCTTTTGCTCACCAAGGCTGCATTTATTCGATGAATTTTCAGCGGCCATTCATTACTCCAGTCTTCAGTGTCACATGATGCCTCATTTGGTTCTCGTGAAACATCAATTCACAAGCACATCATTTCATTTGATCAATTTAATGCGTCCTTACTAAATAAATGTATTAATTTCTTTAAAAAGGAAATTACTGACCCTAAGATTTTGAATGGTATACATTTTTACTATATATTTTCATATAATCCATGGATGTATAACACTGAGTGTGGGTTTCAGTACTGTGTGATATTTCCCAAAACATTATGAAGCACGTCCAGTGAATATTAATACCAAGCGGGCACGTGTGGCTGTTTTCATCAGGGCTCCTCCCCACCGTCTGCAAGCACCCCTCCGTCTCCATTCTGTCTTTCTCTCCTCTGCGCATGCACTGTGCAGCTGCAGTAGGAGCTCATTAGAGATGAGTGACACTGCAGTATGAAGGGGATTCCAGTCAGACTAGCAGAGCAGAGCCCCCCTATGGCCGCACCAGACTACACACCCAGCTTCCTTACAGAAGCACACACTGTACCGTGGGCCGTTCTCCTGATCAGCCTTTACCTCTCCCGGCCTTTTTGTCTGTTTCCTCCGCCGCTCTATTTCCACACCCTGTTTAATGAGAGCTCCACAGATCTGTAGATGTCTCAGTGCTTCACTGTTATTTTTAGGCTGCCCTCCTCTCAGTGAGTCATTTGACAGGTAGACGGGAGAGATAAAGAAATAGACTTGAGATGTGTCAGGGTGTGTTTTTTGTTTTGTTTTTCAACACCTCATATTTTCTCTTGTATTCGCAGAATGGGCTTAATGGGTTGCATTTGGCCTCCAAAGAAGGCCATGTTAAGATGGTGCTGGAGCTGCTGCACAATGGAATTGACTTGGAGACTACTACAAAGGTAAATCTACTTCCTTCAGTCAGTCAGGCTTCCTCCAGCGGGCCAAAAACAGATTTATAAATGGGATAGTTCAGGCTCAGTTGTTATACAGTACATTTCTTGGCAACTGTAAAAAGTCATTATCCTACAGATATTAACTGTTAATGAACTCTTACCCAGTGGAAGAAATATTTATTCTGAATATCTATATTAATAAATAACTATTTATTGAACTTTGCCATTTATTATGTTGGCAATAGCAATAGGCAACACACTTCTCATCATTGCTGAGATTTGAAATATAGGTTAGTGTACTTATAAAAGTTGACAAAATTACAAATTTGTGCATTTAAAATGTACGGTTTATCTCATCTGGGAAAATTAATCAAAAATATTGATGATTGTCTTTCATTACAACTTTTTGTCCAATTAAATAATCTGTAGAATGAGAATGTCCCTCCCACTAATGTCATAATGCATTTTATTTCTATAGCACCTTTCACTTTTGTAGGTAAAAGTGTCAAAATATAAGACATTTTAATAAAAATAAAAAAACTACAGTAAAACTAGTACAATGTCTTTAGAATAGACGAGAAAAATAACTGTCTAAATTCCAATGATAAAAAGGTTTGTAGTCTTGCTTTGTTGCAATAATCATTTAGAATGTTACAGAATTCTGAATTAACGTATAAATAAATAAATAAAATCACTGTTTCATGCGGTAGAAATCGCACATGCTCATATCGCTATTTTTAGCATTTGCAATTGCAAAGCCCTAAAAACAAGCAAAAATGAAACCAAATAAAAGCAATAAAATTAAATGACATCTTCAAAATACTGTATATGCTATTTAACATGCATTGTCGGATCTTTCTCTGTATTATATTTACATGACTATTCATTTTGCAGAAAGGGAATACCGCCCTTCATATTGCTGCTCTGGCCGGTCAAGAGAAAGTGATTGCTGAACTGGTCAATTATGGTGCCAACGTCAATGCCCAGTCTCAGGTTAGTCTGAGCCTCAAAACATGAATCAACAAACCTCGAAACATGTTGATGAAAAGCTTAATTAATTTGTTCTGTGGTGTTATGTTGTGTTCTGCAGAAAGGCTTCAGTCCCCTGTACATGGCAGCACAGGAGAACCACTTAGAAGTGGTAAAATATCTACTTGAACATGGAGCCAATCAGAGCCTTCCAACTGAGGTGAGTGACATCTTGAAATCAAGCTCAGCTGAAATCAAACCCAAATGACCCTACAACTCTTGATTTCGCCCTCCAGGATGGCTTTACTCCTTTGGCGGTAGCTCTTCAGCAGGGTCACGAGAACGTGGTGGCCCTCCTGATAAACTATGGCACCAAGGGCAAAGTGCGTCTGCCGGCCCTGCACATCGCATGAAACTGTGTGCTTATGGTTAGTCTTCAGCAGGGTCACGAGAACGTGGTGGCCCTCCTGATAAACTATGGCACCAAGGGCAAAGTGCGTCTGCCGGCTCTGCACATCGCGGCACGCAACGACGACACGCGCACTGCTGCCGTACTGCTGCAGAACGACCCAAACCCAGATGTCCTCAGCAAAGTATGTGTGTTTGTGCACATCTGAAAGGTTTTATCTCAGCACGAGTGAGATTACGCATCATGACTCACTGAGCTCAATGGAGTCGCTCTTGGCTTGTAATTGCAGTGATGACTATGTGACAAGATAAACAGAACTGACTTTGTTTAAAGATCCGTCAGCGTAGGTGTTCCTGTTTTGTACATGCACTGAATCAATGAAATGCTACACCATTTTTTTCCCGTAGACCGGCTTTACTCCTCTCCACATCGCAGCCCATTATGAGAATCTCAGTGTCGCACAGCTTTTGTTAAACAGAGGAGCCAACGTGAACTTCATGCCGAAGGTCAGTGCAGCTCTCAAATTAAATGCTTCCAATTATTATGTGAACGATTATATGAACTTCTCACTTTCTCTCCTTTTCTCTTGAAGAATGGCATCACTCCATTACATATCGCTTCCAGGAGGGGGAATGTGATTATGGTGCGGCTTCTGTTGGACAGAGGAGCTCAGATAGATGGCAAGACAAAGGTACAGTATCCATTAGGGACGTGCAAAATATTTTCATAATCAAATAGCCTCAGTTTGCAGTGTTGTTGTTGTTAACTAAAAGTATTAAAAATAATTTTCATTGAAATAAAGCTAAAATAAAATGAAATAATGAAAGATGACAAAACTTAAACTTAAAAAACCTAAAAGAAAATTTGATAAAATGATTTCATAAAAATGTTGTATGTTGTATAAAAATGCAACTGAGAGCTGAAGTCCTAACACTGAAATAAATATAAATGAAAGCTAAATAGAAATATTAAAAAGCTAGTAATGAGAAAAGCAATACATAAAATACAGTATATATAATACCCTCCTGTCTTCAGAGTATCTAAATAGACTAGTCAGTTAGTTTGATGACAAACTAACTAGTCGACCCTCCTGAATTCATAGTATCTATCCAACCATAGTCACATCTCACAGTGACATTATTTACTGGCTGATGAAAAATCTCACTGCTGAGACTGCTGAATCTGACTTATCTAAGTCTAGTTAGTGGAGGATGACCTATTTTAATTCCTCTTGGGAAAAACAGGTATTTTCTCTTTGTGACAGCTTGCTGTTTTAATGGTATGCATACATAAATAAGGACAGAAAATGCAGCTCATGTAGGATACACTGAAACATGGCTGATAAACCCATTTGCAAAATTGCTTATTTTTTCTGCAGGATGAGCTGACGCCGCTGCATTGTGCAGCCAGGAACGGTCATGTACGTGTGGTGGAGATCCTGCTAGACCAGGGTGCTCCTATTCAGGCCAAGACCAAGGTGACCAAACTATATTACTAAGATGGGCAATACAGTTATGGATTTTAGCTTTATTGATGCCATAATCATGCTGATCAATTGATAATAATGATGGGTCCCTCCTTGCAGAACGGTCTGTCTCCCATCCACATGGCAGCGCAGGGCGATCACATGGACTGCGTGAGGCAGCTGCTGCAATACAACGCAGAGATCGATGACATTACCCTCGACCACCTGACCCCGCTGCATGTTGCAGCACACTGTGGGCACCACCGTATGGTCAAGGTGCTGTTGGACAAAGGGGCAAAAGCTAATGCCCGTGCATTGGTTAGTGCATCTGTCGTTTTCCTTTTCCATACTTCTTTTCTTTTTTCATAAATATTACCAATTGATGTAATTGATTACATCCATAAAACAAGCTGAATTTGATATTGATATAATTAGATTAGTCAATACATATAGAGCAGTATTAATAGTACATAAACCTGGTCCACCATTTAAAAGCGTACAACTGAACATATTGAACATAACATTAGTTGATTTTTTGGTCTGTCTTTCAGAATGGATTCACTCCATTGCACATTGCCTGCAAGAAGAACCACATGCGGTCCATGGACCTTCTGCTGAAGCACTCAGCGTCTCTGGAGGCTGTGACTGAGGTCAGATTACTCTCTGGCTGTCACTTTGATGGATAACCTCTGTTCACTTTGCACCATCTACGCCTTTAGCTTGATCCTTGTAGAAAATAGAAAGACTGTAGGAATGAAAGGTGACAAATTCACGATTACTTCTCAAGACAAGAATATGTTAACATAATACACTACCCAAAAGTTTGGGGTCAGTAAGATTTAAGAAATTAATACTTTTATTCAGCAAGGATGCATTAAACTGATCAAAACTGACAGTAAAATATTTGTTACAAAAGATTTCTATTACAAATAAATACTGTTCTTTTGAACTTTCTATTTTATCAAATAATCATAAAAAATGTTTCACAGTTTCCAAAAAAATGTGAAGCAGCACAACTGTTTTCAACATTGACAGTAATAAGAAATACTTCCAAATCAGCTTATTAGAATGATTTCTGAAGGATCATGTGACAATACAGATTGGATTAATGTCTGCTGAAAATACAGCTTTGCTATCACAGGAAAAAATAACATTTTAAAATACATTAAAGTAAGAAACAGTTATTTTAAATTGTAATATTAGTTTACAATATTACTGTTTTTACTGTATTTTTGATCAAATAAATGTAACCTTGGTTAGCTTTTGAATGGTAAGGTATACAGCATTAATACCATTAGTTTTTTTACATAAATTATTTTTATTAGTGTAATAAATTCCTTTAATATTAATATATTATGTTAATATTAAATGACATATATTTTTGTTGATCCATTGGTGCATGACAGAATCATTAAACACATTTAAGGTCTTTGCGAAAATGCATGTTTTTGTCTCTTAGTCGGGTCTGACCCCTCTTCATGTGGCTGCGTTCATGGGGCATCTCAATATAGTGAAGAGTCTGCTTCAGAGAGGAGCTTCACCCAACGCATCTAATGTGGTAAGAAATGTGTAATCTATTCAGCACCTCGGAGATACCCAACAATCAAATCCCAAAGGCACAGCTATTCTGCTTTACAAATGGGCTAATGTCTTTAGCAACGATTATGGCAGTGTTCACAGTTTTCTTTTCAGAACTAAATGTTTGTGACTGTGTTTCAATTTGCCGTTGTAGAAAGTGGAGACCCCTTTGCACATGGCTGCCAGAGCAGGGCACTGTGAGGTGGCTCAGTTTCTGCTACAGAACAATGCACAGGTGGATGCCAAAGCGAAGGTACACCAGTCATACAAGCTGTTTTAACTTCATTTATCTTCTTTTTACATTTTTTTTTAAATCTCACGTGTCCTCTATCTCGCTCTTTCATTTCACAGGATGATCAAACCCCCTTGCACTGTGCCGCTCGAATGGGGCATAAGGAGTTGGTGAAGCTGCTCTTGGAACATAAGGCCAATCCAGATTCGACCACCACAGCAGGTCACACTCCTTTGCACATCGCCGCCCGCGAGGGACACTCCCAAACCACACGCATCCTGCTCGATGGGAATGCCCAACAAACCAAAATGACCAAGGTTCACTCCTCTCAGTTAGCCCTTCGCTGAGCCCTGCCTTAAAATGCTTCTGACCAATTATGCCTTGAAGTCCAACTGTTGGCGTCCATTGGCGTCTTGTGTGTTTTTTAGAAATTATCCCAAAAAAATATGGTTAAAAAAACTCCTATGCAAAATTCTGTAAAGCCTGTAAAGTTAGCAGCAGTAACTGCTACTAGGTGGGCGCAGCTTAACAAACAGTCAATTTCACTAACTGACAACTAAATATTCACAGCTTCACCTGTGTTCTCAGTGTGTATATCTGTGTTTTCTTACAGAAAGGATTTACTCCTCTACATGTAGCATGTAAATACGGGAAAGTGGATGTGGCGGAGCTGCTTTTGGAAAGAGGGGCCAATCCCAATGCAGCTGGGAAGGTAATTCATCAAGACAAACATCTGATATCTCAGTACTTGTCTGCTAATATCAGATGACGGTCAGCGGTGACTGACTGAGGCCATGTGTCTCCTCTCTCCCCTCAGAATGGCTTGACCCCTTTGCACGTGGCCGTCCATCACAACAACCTTGATGTAGTCAAGCTGCTGGTCAGCAAGGGCGGCTCTCCGCACATCACGGCGAGAGTAAGATACACATAAACACCATACGAGATTTGGGACGGTGACTATTCTGAGCTGTGACGTTAAGGGTTGCATTCTATTTCACACTTTCAAAAGCCATCCAAGAAAAACAGTCACTTTTAGTTTTCTTCCATTTGACAGAATGGCTACACAGCCCTGCATATCGCAGCCAAGCAGAACCAACTGGAGGTGGCAAGCAGTCTGCTGCAGTATGGAGCTAATGCCAACTCAGAGTCACTACAGGGCATCACCCCGCTTCACCTGGCGTCACAGGAGGGGCAACCTGACATGGTGGTGCTGCTCATATCCAAACAGGCCAATGTTAACCTGGGCAACAAGGTGATACACTGTTTAAGCTTTGGTTAATTGGTATTCGATCTACGTTAGAGAGAGAAAAAACTAAAAAAGGTTGAGATGTGTTGGAAGAATATGGAAAAGGATGCATTTAATATTCTTCTGATATCCTTTGTGTGTGTGTGTGTGTGTGTATGTGTGTGTGTGTTTGTACAGAATGGGCTGACACCTCTGCACCTGGTTGCTCAGGAAGGGCATGTGGGCATTGCAGACATGCTGGTGAAGCAGGGTGCTTCAGTCTATGCAGCCTCAAGGGTAAGACACTTCAATGCGCACAGAAACACACACACACACACACACTCAGCAGGGCCATCTGTAGAACGTCCTAGAATTTGTGCCCTCAGTGCCTTGTGCGATATTTCCTTATCACCCTTTTAAATCGCTCTCTCTGGTAGATGGGCTACACACCCTTACATGTGGCATGTCACTATGGGAACATAAAGATGGTGAAGTTCTTACTCCAGCAGCAAGCACATGTTAACAGCAAGACAAGAGTAAGTGCTACACTTCTGGATGTACTGTACACACTACACAGGCTTTTCTTTTTGTACAATTTTTAGTGCTAGTATGTACTTCTGCGATCTCATTTTCCCTTATCTTCTTTTCCAGCTGGGATACTCTCCTTTACATCAAGCAGCCCAGCAGGGCCATACAGACATCGTCACCCTGCTGTTGAAACATGGAGCCCTGCCCAATGAGATCACCACTGTGAGCAGACCCCTTTCCCCCATACTTGAAATATAATTTTTCTCATCAAAAAATAGTATACACTGCTTGAATGTCTGATGAAGAGCATTTGGTCTGGGTAATTTCTGCTGTCATGCTGCCAGTCCTCTGCAGTAAACATAAGCTGTTATTTCATAATTATCCTGTTGAAAAGACGTGTAAGATTTAGTAACCTGACTGTGTTATCTGTGGCAGAATGGGACGTCACCTCTGGGCATCGCTAAGCGGCTAGGGTACATCTCTGTCATTGATGTGCTGAAACTGGTGACTGAGGAATCCGTGTCTATGGTGAGAGCCGTTTGCATCTCACAAACTGTATCCAGTCTGAATTTGTGCAACATTCGCCTTCTCGATTTGTTAATATATTCCCTCTCTATCCCTCAGATCACCACCGAGAAGCATCGCATGAGTTTCCCAGAGACGGTGGATGAAATACTGGACGTGTCAGAAGATGAAGGTGCGTACGGGTGGCTCAGATTGGATTTAGCCTGAAGGATCATACTGCAGTAAATGGCGCATTAAAGCACTGATTCTCAGCTGCTGTGACAAGGTCTCGGTGCCGTGAGGTTGGTGCTAGATTCTCGAATTAAAAACACGAGCCAGTAGGCAGATGAGGTGGTGGGTCATATCCTGAAAGTGACAGTCTGAAGTGAACTAGAGATTAGATATGTTATCCCACTCATAGTGCTGCTTTGACTACTTTACTTGACTGCACAAAGTGATTTACACACATAGGATAATTTATGTATATTAAAGCATTTTGTGTCTATTGTAAAGCATTTTAAGCTCTGTTTTTCACACATAGTTATCATATGGCTTCAAAAGAATATAGCACTTGATTGAACCACTTTTATGATGCTTTTGTATCACTTTAATGTATTTTTTGATGCTTGATAGCCATTGGTCACCACCCAATTTTATTGTAAAGAAAAGAGCAGCTTGGACATTCTGCTGAATATTTCCTTATATGTTTTACAAAAGAAAGAAAGTTTGGAAAGACAGAGTATGGACAGAGTTATTGAAAGATGACAGAATTTTTCATTGATCCCTTCCCTTTCTTGGATCTAATCGTTAAATGTGTTTGTTTCTTCTGAGAGATGATTGAAAAATCTCCATTTATTCAGGACTTTAATGGATTGAAAGAGCAAAGTGTTTCACGATAATCTAAACCTACTGTAAATCTACGGTAGCAACGCCAGCCTGAAATGTTCCTTCTTCCTTCCCGCTGTAGGAGTTGCTCAGCTAACATTAGGTAGGAGCGTCTCCTTCTCTCTGGCTTGGTTGTCCGGTTCTCAGTGGTTCGTGAAACGTGTGCCTCCATTTCAAGTACTCTCATCTTGTCTCTGGCCCTCAAGTCTCTCTAACCACTCTCTATTCTAACATGTCGCTTCGTGTTACTACAGCGTCGGCCCCTCGTCACTGTGTAGTCATGATGTTTCTTTTCCTTTTCTGACAGTAACATGTGTTTGTGGATCCATCATTGACAGGACTGCATCCAAAATTACTTTGTGTTCTCAGATTGTTCCAAAGGTGTTTCTTCAACTATGGGCACTTTTGGCTCTGTGCATTAAATAAACACACTTTTACTGCAAGTCAATTTCTAACATATATTATATTATATTATATTATATTATAAACATTTTATATGCATTTAATGTTTATTTTATATTTAATGTGTATATATGTAAAACAATAATAGTTATACATAAGACATGTATTATATTATATTATATTATATTAAACTTAATATATTTAATGTGTTATGTGTTATATAAGTTGTTTTCTGTGTATTATATATATTTTTTTT